>NW_026600423.1:0-7500 GCF_029448725.1 Salvelinus fontinalis | reverse complement strand
CACCCTACTAGAACAGTCTGCAGCACCCGGCCTCACCCTACTAGAACAGTCTGCAGCACCCGGCCTCACCCTACTAGAACAGTCTGCAGCACCCGGCCTCACCCTACTAGACCAGTCTGCAGCACCCGGCCTCACCCTACTAGACCAGTCTGCAGCACCCGGCCTCACCCTACTAGACCAGTCTGCAGCACCCGGCCTCACCCTACTAGACCAGTCTGCAGCACCCGGCCTCACCCTACTAGACCAGTCTGCAGCACCAGGCCTCACCCTACTAGAACAGTCTGCAGCACCCGGCCTCACCCTACTAGAACAGTCTGCAGCACCCGGCCTCACCCTACTAGACCAGTCTGCAGCACCCGGCCTCACCCTACTAGAACAGTCTGCAGCACCAGGCCTCACCCTACTAGAACAGTCTGCAGCACCCGGCCTCACCCTACTAGACCAGTCTGCAGCACCCGGCCTCACCCTACTAGAACAGTCTGCAGCACCCGGCCTCACCCTACTAGAACAGTCTGCAGCACCTCACCCTACTAGAACAGTCTGCAGCACCCGGCCTCACCCTACTAGACCAGTCTGCAGCACCCGGCCTCACCCTACTAGACCAGTCTGCAGCACCTCACCCCACTAGAACAGTCTACAGCACCCGGCCTCGCCCTACTAGACCAGTCTGCAGCACCTCACCCTACTAGACCAGTCTGCAGCACCTCACCCTACTAGACCAGTCTGCAGCACCCGGCCTCACCCTACTAGAACAGTCTGCAGCACCCGGCCTCACCCTACTAGACCAGTCTGCAGCGCCTCACCCTACTAGAACAGTCTGCAGCACCCGGCCTCACCCTACTAGACCAGTCTGCAGCACCTCACCCTACTAGACCAGTCTGCAGCACCCGGCCTCACCCTACTAGAACAGTCTACAGCACCCGGCCTCACCCTACTAGAACAGTCTGCAGCACCCGGCCTCACCCTACTAGACCAGTCTGCAGCACCTCACCCTACTAGAACAGTCTACAGCACCCGGCCTCACCCTACTAGACCAGTCTGCAGCACCCGGCCTCACCCTACTAGACCAGTCTGCAGCACCCGGCCTCACCCTACTAGAACAGTCTGCAGCACCCGGCCTCACCCTACTAGACCAGTCTGCAGCACCCGGCCTCACCCTACTAGACCAGTCTGCAGCACCCGGCCTCACCCTACTAGAACAGTCTGCAGCACCCGGCCTCCCCCTACTAGAACAGTCTGCAGCACCAGGCCTCACCCTACTAGACCAGTCTGCAGCACCTCACCCTACTAGACCAGTCTGCAGCACCCGGCCTCACCCTACTAGAACAGTCTGCAGCACCCGGCCTCACCCTACTAGAACAGTCTGCAGCACCCGGCCTCACCCTACTAGACCAGTCTACAGCACCCGGCCTCACCCTACTAGAACAGTCTGCAGCACCCGGCCTCACCCTACTAGAACAGTCTGCAGCACCCCACCCTACTAGAACAGTCTGCAGCACCCGGCCTCACCCTACTAGACCAGTCTACAGCACCCGGCCTCACCCTACTAGACCAGTCTACAGCACCCGGCCTCACCCTACTAGACCAGTCTACAGCACCCGGCCTCACCCTACTAGAACAGTCTGCAGCACCCGGCCTCACCCTACTAGAACAGTCTGCAGCACCCGGCCTCACCCTACTAGACCAGTCTGCAGCACCCGGCCTCACCCTACTAGAACAGTCTGCAGCACCCGGCCTCACCCTACTAGAACAGTCTGCAGCACCCGGCCTCACCCTACTAGACCAGTCTGCAGCACCCGGCCTCACCCTACTAGAACAGTCTGCAGCACCCGGCCTCACCCTACTAGAACAGTCTGCAGCACCCGGCCTCACCCTACTAGACCAGTCTGCAGCACCCGGCCTCACCCTACTAGAACAGTCTGCAGCACCCGGCCTCACCCTACTAGACCAGTCTGCAGCACCCGGCCTCACCCTACTAGACCAGTCTGCAGCACCCGGCCTCACCCTACTAGAACAGTCTACAGCACCCGGCCTCACCCTACTAGAACAGTCTGCAGCACCCGGCCTCACCCTACTAGAACAGTCTGCAGCACCCGGCCTCACCCTACTAGAACAGTCTGCAGCACCCGGCCTCACCCTACTAGAACAGTCTGCAGCACCCGGCCTCACCCTACTAGAACAGTCTGCAGCACCTCACCCTACTAGAACAGTCTGCAGCACCCGGCCTCACCCTACTAGACCAGTCTGCAGCACCCGGCCTCACCCTACTAGACCAGTCTGCAGCACCCGGCCTCACCCTACTAGAACAGTCTGCAGCACCCGGCCTCACCCTACTAGACCAGTCTGCAGCACCTCACCCTACTAGAACAGTCTGCAGCACCCGGCCTCACCCTACTAGAACAGTCTGCAGCACCCGGCCTCACCCTACTAGAACAGTCTGAAGCACCCGGCCTCACCCTACTAGAACAGTCTGCAGCACCAGGCCTCACCCTACTAGAACAGTCTGCAGCACCCGGCCTCACCCTACTAGACCAGTCTGCAGCACCTCACCCTACTAGACCAGTCTGCAGCACCCGGCCTCACCCTACTAGAACAGTCTGCAGCACCAGGCCTCACCCTACTAGAACAGTCTGCAGCACCCGGCCTCACCCTACTAGAACAGTCTGCAGCACCCGGCCTCACCCTACTAGAACAGTCTGCAGCACCCGGCCTCACCCTACTAGAACAGTCTGCAGCACCTCACCCTACTAGAACAGTCTGCAGCACCCGGCCTCACCCTACTAGACCAGTCTGCAGCACCCGGCCTCACCCTACTAGAACAGTCTGCAGCACCCGGCCTCACCCTACTAGAACAGTCTGCAGCACCCGGCCTCACTCTACTAGACCAGTCTGCAGCACCTCACCCTACTAGACCAGTCTGCAGCACCCGGCCTCACCCTACTAGACCAGTCTGCAGCACCCGGCCTCACCCTACTAGAACAGTCTGCAGCACCCGGCCTCACCCTACTAGAACAGTCTGCAGCACCCGGCCTCACCCTACTAGACCAGTCTGCAGCACCCGGCCTCACCCTACTAGACCAGTCTGCAGCACCCGGCCTCACCCTACTAGACCAGTCTGCAGCACCCGGCCTCACCCTACTAGACCAGTCTGCAGCACCCGGCCTCACCCTACTAGACCAGTCTGCAGCACCCGGCCTCACCCTACTAGAACAGTCTGCAGCACCCGGCCTCACCCTACTAGACCAGTCTGCAGCACCTCACCCTACTAGACCAGTCTGCAGCACCCGGCCTCACCCTACTAGAACAGTCTGCAGCACCCGGCCTCACCCTACTAGAACAGTCTGCAGCACCAGGCCTCACCCTACTAGAACAGTCTGCAGCACCCGGCCTCACCCTACTAGAACAGTCTGCAGCACCCGGCCTCACCCTACTAGAACAGTCTGCAGCACCCGGCCTCACCCTACTAGACCAGTCTGCAGCACCTCACCCTACTAGAACAGTCTGCAGCACCCGGCCTCACCCTACTAGACCAGTCTGCAGCACCCGGCCTCACCCTACTAGAACAGTCTGCAGCACCCGGCCTCACCCTACTAGACCAGTCTGCAGCACCCGGCCTCACCCTACTAGACCAGTCTGCAGCACCCGGCCTCAACCTACTAGAACAGTCTGCAGCACCAGGCCTCACCCTACTAGAACAGTCTGCAGCACCTCACCCTACTAGAACAGTCTGCAGCACCCGGCCTCACCCTACTACACCAGTCTGCAGCACCCGGCCTCACCCTACTAGAACAGTCTGCAGCACCCGGCCTCACCCTACTAGAACAGTCTGCAGCACCAGGCCTCACCCTACTAGAACAGTCTGCAGCACCCGGCCTCACCCTACTAGACCAGTCTGCAGCACCCGGCCTCACCCTACTAGAACAGTCTGCAGCACCAGGCCTCACCCTACTAGAACAGTCTGCAGCACCCGGCCTCACCCTACTAGACCAGTCTGCAGCACCCGGCCTCACCCTACTAGACCAGTCTGCAGCACCCGGCCTCACCCTACTAGAACAGTCTGCAGCACCCGGCCTCACCCTACTAGAACAGTCTGCAGCACCCGGCCTCACCCTACTAGAACAGTCTGCAGCACCTCACCCTGCTAGAACAGTCTGCAGCACCCGGCCTCACCCTACTAGAACAGTCTGCAGCACCTCACCCTACTAGAACAGTCTGCAGCACCTCACCCTACTAGAACAGTCTGCAGCACCCGGCCTCACCCTACTAGAACAGTCTGCAGCACCTCACCCTACTAGACCAGTCTGCAGCACCAGGCCTCACCCTACTAGAACAGTCTGCAGCACCCGGCCTCACCCTACTAGAACAGTCTGCAGCACCCGGCCTCACCCTACTAGAACAGTCTGCAGCACCCGGCCTCACCCTACTAGACCAGTCTGCAGCACCCGGCCTCACCCTACTAGACCAGTCTGCAGCACCCGGCCTCACCCTACTAGAACAGTCTGCAGCACCCTGCCTCACCCTACTAGAACAGTCTGCAGCACCTCACCCTACTAGACCAGTCTGCAGCACCCGGCCTCACCCTACTAGACCAGTCTGCAGCACCCGGCCTCACCCTACTAGACCAGTCTGCAGCACCCGGCCTCACCCTACTAGAACAGTCTGCAGCACACGGCCTCACCCTACTAGACCAGTCTGCAGCACCCGGCCTCACCCTACTAGACCAGTCTGCAGCACCTCACCCTACTAGACCAGTCTGCAGCACCCGGCCTCACCCTACTAGACCAGTCTGCAGCACCCGGCCTCACCCTACTAGACCAGTCTGCAGCACCTCACCCTACTAGACCAGTCTGCAGCACCCGGCCTCACCCTACTAGACCAGTCTGCAGCACCAGGCCTCACCCTACTAGAACAGTCTGCAGCACCCGGCCTCACCCTACTAGACCAGTCTGCAGCACCAGGCCTCACCCTACTAGAACAGTCTACAGCACCCGGCCTCACCCTACTAGAACAGTCTGCAGCACCTCACCCTACTAGAACAGTCTGCAGCACCCGGCCTCACCCTACTAGACCAGTCTGCAGCACCCGGCCTCACCCTACTAGACCAGTCTGCAGCACCCGGCCTCACCCTACTAGAACAGTCTGCAGCACCTCACCCTACTAGAACAGTCTGCAGCACCCGGCCTCACCCTACTAGACCAGTCTGCAGCACCCGGCCTCACCCTACTAGAACAGTCTGCAGCACCCGGCCTCACCCTACTAGACCAGTCTGCAGCACCCGGCCTCACCCTACTAGAATAGTCTGCAGCACCCGGCCTCACCCTACTAGACCAGTCTGCAGCACCTCACCCTACTAGAACAGTCTGCAGCACCTCACCCTACTAGACCAGTCTGCAGCACCCGGCCTCACCCTACTAGACCAGTCTGCAGCACCTCACCCTACTAGACCAGTCTGCAGCACCCGGCCTCACCCTACTAGACCAGTCTGCAGCACCCGGCCTCACCCTACTAGAACAGTCTGCAGCACCTCACCCTACTAGACCAGTCTGCAGCACCCGGCCTCACCCTACTAGAACAGTCTGCAGCACCCGGCCTCACCCTACTAGAACAGTCTGCAGCACCTCACCCTACTAGAACAGTCTGCAGCACCCGGCCTCACCCTACTAGAACAGTCTGCAGCACCTCACCCTACTAGACCAGTCTGCAGCACCTCACCCTACTAGACCAGTCTGCAGCACCCGGCCTCACCCTACTAGACCAGTCTGCAGCACCCGGCCTCACCCTACTAGACCAGTCTGCAGCACCCGGCCTCACCCTACTAGACCAGTCTGCAGCACCCGGCCTCACCCTACTAGACCAGTCTGCAGCACCCGGCCTCACCCTACTAGACCAGTCTGCAGCACCCGGCCTCACCCTACTAGACCAGTCTGCAGCACCAGGCCTCACCCTACTAGAACAGTCTGCAGCACCTCACCCTACTAGAACAGTCTGCAGCACCCGGCCTCACCCTACTAGACCAGTCTGCAGCACCCGGCCTCACCCTACTAGACCAGTCTGCAGCACCTCACCCTACTAGAACAGTCTGCAGCACCCGGCCTCACCCTACTAGACCAGTCTGCAGCACCCGGCCTCACCCTACTAGAACAGTCTGCAGCACCCGGCCGCACCCTACTAGAATCTGAAGTCAAATGTCTACTGTTTGCTGATGATCTGGTGCTTCTGTCACCAACCAAGGAGGGCCTACAGCAGCACCTAGATCTTCTGCACAGATTCTGTCAGACCTGGGCCCTGACAGTAAATCTCAGTAAGACCAAAATAATGGTGTTCCAAAAAAGGTCCAGTCACCAGCACCACAAATACAAATTCCATCTAGACACCGTTTCCCTAGAGCACACAAACAACTATACATACCTCGGCCTAAACATCAGCACCACAGGTAACTTCCACAAAGCTGTGAACGATCTGAGAGACAAGGCAAGAAGGGCCTTCTATGCCATCAAAAGGAACATAAAATTCAACATACCAATTAGGATCTGGCTAAAAATACTTGAATCAGTCATAGAGCCCATTGCCCTTTATGGTTGTGAGGTCTGGGGTCCGCTCAACAACCAAGACTTCACAAAATGGGACAAACACCAAATTGAGAGACAGCATGCAGAATTCTGCAAAAATGTAAACACCAAATAATGCATGCAGAGCAGAATTAGGCCGATACCCGCTAATTATCAAAATCCAGGAAAGAGCTGTTAAATTCTACAACCACCTAAAAGGAAACGATTCCCAAACCTTCCATAACAAAGCCATCACCTACAGAGAGATGAACCTGGAGAAGAGTCCACTAAGCAAGCTGGTCCTGGGGCTCTGTTTACAAACACAAACACACCCCACAGAGCCCCAGGACAACAGCACAATTAGACCCAACCAAATCATGAGAAAACAAAAAGATAATTACTTGACACATTGGAAAGAATTAACAAAAAAACTAAGCAAACTAGAATGCTATTTGACCCTAAACAGAGAGTACACAGTGGCAGAATACCTGACCACTGTGACTGACCCAAACTTAAGGAAAGCTTTGACTATGTACAGACTCAGTGTGCATACCCTTGCTATTGAGAAAGGCCGCCGTAGGCAGACATGGCTCTCAAGAGAAGACAGGCTATGTGCACACTGCCCACAAAATGAGGTGGAAACTGAGCTGCACTTCCTAACCTCCTGCCAATGTATGACCATATTAGAGACACATATTTCCCTCAGATCTACAAAGAATTTGAAAACAAACCTGATTTTGATAAACTCCCATATCTACTGGGTGAAATACCACAGTGACATCACAGCAGCAAGATATGTGACCTGTTGCCACAAGAAAAGGTCAACCAGTGAAGAAGAAACACCATTGTAAATACAACCCATATTTATGTTTATTTATTTTCCCTTTTGTACTTTAACTATTTGCACATCGTTACAACACTGTATATAGACATAATATGACATTTGAAATGT
>NW_026600422.1:204820-280781 GCF_029448725.1 Salvelinus fontinalis | reverse complement strand
TATCACCCCCCCCCCCCAGAGGTTATTAACCCTGTACACCCCACTACCCTCCAACCATAGTCCCTCTATCACCCCCCCCCCCCCAGAGGTTATTAACCCTGTACACCCCACTACCCTCCAACCATAGTCCCTCTATCACCCCCCCCCCCCCAGAGGTTATTAACCCTGTACACCCCACTACCCTCCAACCATAGTCCCTCTATCACCCCCCCCCCCCAGAGGTTATTAACCCTGTACACCCCACTACCCTCCAACCATAGTCCCTCTATCACCCCCCCCCCCCCAGAGGTTATTAACCCTGTACACCCCACTACCCTCCAACCATAGTCCCTCTATCACCCCCCCCCCCCCAGAGGTTATTAACCCTGTACACCCCACTACCCTCCAACCATAGTCCCTCTATCACCCCCCCCCCCCCAGAGGTTATTAACCCTGTACACCCCACTACCCTCCAACCATAGTCCCTCTATCACCCCCCCCCCCCAGAGGTTATTAACCCTGTACACCCCACTACCCTCCAACCATAGTCCCTCTATCACCCCCCCCCCCCCAGAGGTTATTAACCCTGTACACCCCACTACCCTCCAACCATAGTCCCTCTATCACCCCCCCCCCCCAGAGGTTATTAACCCTGTACACCCCACTACCCTCCAACCATAGTCCCTCTATCACCCCCCCCCCCCAGAGGTTATTAACCCTGTACACCCCACTACCCTCCAACCATAGTCCCTCTATCACCCCCCCCCCCCAGAGGTTATTAACCCTGTACACCCCACTACCCTCCAACCATAGTCCCTCTATCACCCCCCCCCCCCAGAGGTTATTAACCCTGTACACCCCACTACCCTCCAACCATAGTCCCTCTATCACCCCCCCCCCCCAGAGGTTATTAACCCTGTACACCCCACTACCCTCCAACCATAGTCCCTCTATCACCCCCCCCCCCCCAGAGGTTATTAACCCTGTACACCCCACT
Source organism: Salvelinus fontinalis (assembly GCF_029448725.1). Taxonomy (NCBI): domain Eukaryota; kingdom Metazoa; phylum Chordata; class Actinopteri; order Salmoniformes; family Salmonidae; genus Salvelinus; species Salvelinus fontinalis. Next base: position 279,805 of record NW_026600422.1, on the reverse strand, counting down.
ACCCTCCAACCATAGTCCCTCTATCACCCCCCCCCCCCCAGAGGTTATTAACCCTGTACACCCCACTACCCTCCAACCATAGTCCCTCTATCACCCCCCCCCCCCAGAGGTTATTAACCCTGTACACCCCACTACCCTCCAACCATAGTCCCTCTATCACCCCCCCCCCCCAGAGGTTATTAACCCTGTACACCCCACTACCCTCCAACCATAGTCCCTCTATCACCCCCCCCCCCCAGAGGTTATTAACCCTGTACACCCCACTACCCTCCAACCATAGTCCCTCTATCACCCCCCCCCCCCCAGAGGTTATTAACCCTGTACACCCCACTACCCTCCAACCATAGTCCCTCTATCACCCCCCCCCCCCCAGAGGTTATTAACCCTGTACACCCCACTACCCTCCAACCATAGTCCCTCTATCACCCCCCCCCCCCCAGAGGATATTAACCCTGTACACCCCACTACCCTCCAACCATAGTCCCTCTATCACCCCCCCCCCCCAGAGGTTATTAACCCTGTACACCCCACTACCCTCCAACCATAGTCCCTCTATCACCCCCCCCCCCCAGAGGTTATTAACCCTGTACACCCCACTACCCTCCAACCATAGTCCCTCTATCACCCCCCCCCCCCAGAGGTTATTAACCCTGTACACCCCACTACCCTCCAACCATAGTCCCTCTATCACCCCCCCCCCCCAGAGGTTATTAACCCTGTACACCCCACTACCCTCCAACCATAGTCCCTCTATCACCCCCCCCCCCCAGAGGTTATTAACCCTGTACACCCCACTACCCTCCAACCATAGTCCCTCTATCACCCCCCCCCCCCCCAGAGGTTATTAACCCTGTACACCCCACTACCCTCCAACCATAGTCCCTCTATCACCCCCCCCCCCCCAGAGGTTATTAACCCTGTACACCCCACTACCCTCCAACCATAGTCCCTCTATCACCCCCCCCCCCCAGAGGTTATTAACCCTGTACACCCCACTACCCTCCAACCATAGTCCCTCTATCACCCCCCCCCCCCAGAGGTTATTAACCCTGTACACCCCACTACCCTCCAACCATAGTCCCTCTATCACCCCCCCCCCCCAGAGGTTATTAACCCTGTACACCCCACTACCCTCCAACCATAGTCCCTCTATCACCCCCCCCCCCCCAGAGGTTATTAACCCTGTACACCCCACTACCCTCCAACCATAGTCCCTCTATCACCCCCCCCCCCCAGAGGTTATTAACCCTGTACACCCCACTACCCTCCAACCATAGTCCCTCTATCACCCCCCCCCCCCCCAGAGGTTATTAACCCTGTACACCCCACTACCCTCCAACCATAGTCCCTCTATCACCCCCCCCCCCCCCAGAGGTTATTAACCCTGTACACCCCACTACCCTCCAACCATAGTCCCTCTATCACCCCCCCCCCCCAGAGGTTATTAACCCTGTACACCCCACTACCCTCCAACCATAGTCCCTCTATCACCCCCCCCCCCCAGAGGTTATTAACCCTGTACACCCCACTACCCTCCAACCATAGTCCCTCTATCACCCCCCCCCCCCAGAGGTTATTAACCCTGTACACCCCACTACCCTCCAACCATAGTCCCTCTATCACCCCCCCCCCCCAGAGGTTATTAACCCTGTACACCCCACTACCCTCCAACCATAGTCCCTCTATCACCCCCCCCCCCCCAGAGGTTATTAACCCTGTACACCCCACTACCCTCCAACCATAGTCCCTCTATCACCCCCCCCCCCCCAGAGGTTATTAACCCTGTACACCCCACTACCCTCCAACCATAGTCCCTCTATCACCCCCCCCCCCCCAGAGGTTATTAACCCTGTACACCCCACTACCCTCCAACCATAGTCCCTCTATCACCCCCCCCCCCCAGAGGTTATTAACCCTGTACACCCCACTACCCTCCAACCATAGTCCCTCTATCACCCCCCCCCCCCCAGAGGTTATTAACCCTGTACACCCCACTACCCTCCAACCATAGTCCCTCTATCACCCCCCCCCCCCAGAGGTTATTAACCCTGTACACCCCACTACCCTCCAACCATAGTCCCTCTATCACCCCCCCCCCCCCCAGAGGTTATTAACCCTGTACACCCCACTACCCTCCAACCATAGTCCCTCTATCACCCCCCCCCCCCAGAGGTTATTAACCCTGTACACCCCACTACCCTCCAACCATAGTCCCTCTATCACCCCCCCCCCCCAGAGGTTATTAACCCTGTACACCCCACTACCCTCCAACCATAGTCCCTCTATCACCCCCCCCCCCCCCAGAGGTTATTAACCCTGTACACCCCACTACCCTCCAACCATAGTCCCTCTATCACCCCCCCCCCCCCAGAGGTTATTAACCCTGTACACCCCACTACCCTCCAACCATAGTCCCTCTATCACCCCCCCCCCCCAGAGGTTATTAACCCTGTACACCCCACTACCCTCCAACCATAGTCCCTCTATCACCCCCCCCCCCCAGAGGTTATTAACCCTGTACACCCCACTACCCTCCAACCATAGTCCCTCTATCACCCCCCCCCCCCAGAGGTTATTAACCCTGTACACCCCACTACCCTCCAACCATAGTCCCTCTATCACCCCCCCCCCCCAGAGGTTATTAACCCTGTACACCCCACTACCCTCCAACCATAGTCCCTCTATCACCCCCCCCCCCCAGAGGTTATTAACCCTGTACACCCCACTACCCTCCAACCATAGTCCCTCTATCACCCCCCCCCCCCCAGAGGTTATTAACCCTGTACACCCCACTACCCTCCAACCATAGTCCCTCTATCACCCCCCCCCCCCAGAGGTTATTAACCCTGTACACCCCACTACCCTCCAACCATAGTCCCTCTATCACCCCCCCCCCCCCAGAGGTTATTAACCCTGTACACCCCACTACCCTCCAACCATAGTCCCTCTATCACCCCCCCCCCCCCAGAGGTTATTAACCCTGTACACCCCACTACCCTCCAACCATAGTCCCTCTATCACCCCCCCCCCCCCAGAGGTTATTAACCCTGTACACCCCACTACCCTCCAACCATAGTCCCTCTATCACCCCCCCCCCCCAGAGGATATTAACCCTGTACACCCCACTACCCTCCAACCATAGTCCCTCTATCACCCCCCCCCCCCAGAGGTTATTAACCCTGTACACCCCACTACCCTCCAACCATAGTCCCTCTATCACCCCCCCCCCCCCAGAGGTTATTAACCCTGTACACCCCACTACCCTCCAACCATAGTCCCTCTATCACCCCCCCCCCCCCAGAGGTTATTAACCCTGTACACCCCACTACCCTCCAACCATAGTCCCTCTATCACCCCCCCCCCCCCAGAGGTTATTAACCCTGTACACCCCACTACCCTCCAACCATAGTCCCTCTATCACCCCCCCCCCCCAGAGGTTATTAACCCTGTACACCCCACTACCCTCCAACCATAGTCCCTCTATCACCCCCCCCCCCCAGAGGTTATTAACCCTGTACACCCCACTACCCTCCAACCATAGTCCCTCTATCACCCCCCCCCCCCAGAGGTTATTAACCCTGTACACCCCACTACCCTCCAACCATAGTCCCTCTATCACCCCCCCCCCCCCAGAGGTTATTAACCCTGTACACCCCACTACCCTCCAACCATAGTCCCTCTATCACCCCCCCCCCCCAGAGGTTATTAACCCTGTACACCCCACTACCCTCCAACCATAGTCCCTCTATCACCCCCCCCCCCCCAGAGGTTATTAACCCTGTACACCCCACTACCCTCCAACCATAGTCCCTCTATCACCCCCCCCCCCCCAGAGGATATTAACCCTGTACACCCCACTACCCTCCAACCATAGTCCCTCTATCACCCCCCCCCCCCCAGAGGTTATTAACCCTGTACACCCCACTACCCTCCAACCATAGTCCCTCTATCACCCCCCCCCCCCCAGAGGTTATTAACCCTGTACACCCCACTACCCTCCAACCATAGTCCCTCTATCACCCCCCCCCCCCCCAGAGGTTATTAACCCTGTACACCCCACTACCCTCCAACCATAGTCCCTCTATCACCCCCCCCCCCCCAGAGGTTATTAACCCTGTACACCCCACTACCCTCCAACCATAGTCCCTCTATCACCCCCCCCCCCCAGAGGTTATTAACCCTGTACACCCCACTACCCTCCAACCATAGTCCCTCTATCACCCCCCCCCCCCCAGAGGTTATTAACCCTGTACACCCCACTACCCTCCAACCATAGTCCCTCTATCACCCCCCCCCCCCCCAGAGGTTATTAACCCTGTACACCCCACTACCCTCCAACCATAGTCCCTCTATCACCCCCCCCCCCCCAGAGGTTATTAACCCTGTACACCCCACTACCCTCCAACCATAGTCCCTCTATCACCCCCCCCCCCCAGAGGTTATTAACCCTGTACACCCCACTACCCTCCAACCATAGTCCCTCTATCACCCCCCCCCCCCAGAGGTTATTAACCCTGTACACCCCACTACCCTCCAACCATAGTCCCTCTATCACCCCCCCCCCCCAGAGGTTATTAACCCTGTACACCCCACTACCCTCCAACCATAGTCCCTCTATCACCCCCCCCCCCCCAGAGGTTATTAACCCTGTACACCCCACTACCCTCCAACCATAGTCCCTCTATCACCCCCCCCCCCCCAGAGGTTATTAACCCTGTACACCCCACTACCCTCCAACCATAGTCCCTCTATCACCCCCCCCCCCCAGAGGTTATTAACCCTGTACACCCCACTACCCTCCAACCATAGTCCCTCTATCACCCCCCCCCCCCCAGAGGTTATTAACCCTGTACACCCCACTACCCTCCAACCATAGTCCCTCTATCACCCCCCCCCCCCAGAGGTTATTAACCCTGTACACCCCACTACCCTCCAACCATAGTCCCTCTATCACCCCCCCCCCCCCAGAGGTTATTAACCCTGTACACCCCACTACCCTCCAACCATAGTCCCTCTATCACCCCCCCCCCCCCAGAGGTTATTAACCCTGTACACCCCACTACCCTCCAACCATAGTCCCTCTATCACCCCCCCCCCCCAGAGGTTATTAACCCTGTACACCCCACTACCCTCCAACCATAGTCCCTCTATCACCCCCCCCCCCCCCAGAGGTTATTAACCCTGTACACCCCACTACCCTCCAACCATAGTCCCTCTATCACCCCCCCCCCCCAGAGGTTATTAACCCTGTACACCCCACTACCCTCCAACCATAGTCCCTCTATCACCCCCCCCCCCCCAGAGGTTATTAACCCTGTACACCCCACTACCCTCCAACCATAGTCCCTCTATCACCCCCCCCCCCCAGAGGTTATTAACCCTGTACACCCCACTACCCTCCAACCATAGTCCCTCTATCACCCCCCCCCCCCAGAGGTTATTAACCCTGTACACCCCACTACCCTCCAACCATAGTCCCTCTATCACCCCCCCCCCCCCAGAGGTTATTAACCCTGTACACCCCACTACCCTCCAACCATAGTCCCTCTATCACCCCCCCCCCCAGAGGTTATTAACCCTGTACACCCCACTACCCTCCAACCATAGTCCCTCTATCACCCCCCCCCCCCCAGAGGTTATTAACCCTGTACACCCCACTACCCTCCAACCATAGTCCCTCTATCAGCCCCCCCCCCCCCCCAGAGGTTATTAACCCTGTACACCCCACTACCCTCCAACCATAGTCCCTCTATCACCCCCCCCCCCAGAGGTTATTAACCCTGTACACCCCACTACCCTCCAACCATAGTCCCTCTATCACCCCCCCCCCCCAGAGGTTATTAACCCTGTACACCCCACTACCCTCCAACCATAGTCCCTCTATCACCCCCCCCCCCCCCCAGAGGTTATTAACCCTGTACACCCCACTACCCTCCAACCATAGTCCCTCTATCACCCCCCCCCCCCCAGAGGTTATTAACCCTGTACACCCCACTACCCTCCAACCATAGTCCCTCTATCACCCCCCCCCCCCCAGAGGTTATTAACCCTGTACACCCCACTACCCTCCAACCATAGTCCCTCTATCACCCCCCCCCCCCCAGAGGTTATTAACCCTGTACACCCCACTACCCTCCAACCATAGTCCCTCTATCACCCCCCCCCCCAGAGGTTATTAACCCTGTACACCCCACTACCCTCCAACCATAGTCCCTCTATCACCCCCCCCCCCCAGAGGTTATTAACCCTGTACACCCCACTACCCTCCAACCATAGTCCCTCTATCACCCCCCCCCCCCAGAGGTTATTAACCCTGTACACCCCACTACCCTCCAACCATAGTCCCTCTATCACCCCCCCCCCCCCAGAGGTTATTAACCCTGTACACCCCACTACCCTCCAACCATAGTCCCTCTATCACCCCCCCCCCCCAGAGGTTATTAACCCTGTACACCCCACTACCCTCCAACCATAGTCCCTCTATCACCCCCCCCCCCCAGAGGTTATTAACCCTGTACACCCCACTACCCTCCAACCATAGTCCCTCTATCACCCCCCCCCCCCAGAGGTTATTAACCCTGTACACCCCACTACCCTCCAACCATAGTCCCTCTATCACCCCCCCCCCCCAGAGGTTATTAACCCTGTACACCCCACTACCCTCCAACCATAGTCCCTCTATCACCCCCCCCCCCCCAGAGGTTATTAACCCTGTACACCCCACTACCCTCCAACCATAGTCCCTCTATCACCCCCCCCCCCCAGAGGTTATTAACCCTGTACACCCCACTACCCTCCAACCATAGTCCCTCTATCACCCCCCCCCCCCAGAGGATATTAACCCTGTACACCCCACTACCCTCCAACCATAGTCCCTCTATCACCCCCCCCCCCCAGAGGTTATTAACCCTGTACACCCCACTACCCTCCAACCATAGTCCCTCTATCACCCCCCCCCCCCAGAGGTTATTAACCCTGTACACCCCACTACCCTCCAACCATAGTCCCTCTATCACCCCCCCCCCCCAGAGGATATTAACCCTGTACACCCCACTACCCTCCAACCATAGTCCCTCTATCACCCCCCCCCCCAGAGGTTATTAACCCTGTACACCCCACTACCCTCCAACCATAGTCCCTCTATCACCCCCCCCCCCCAGAGGTTATTAACCCTGTACACCCCACTACCCTCCAACCATAGTCCCTCTATCACCCCCCCCCCCCCAGAGGTTATTAACCCTGTACACCCCACTACCCTCCAACCATAGTCCCTCTATCACCCCCCCCCCCCAGAGGTTATTAACCCTGTACACCCCACTACCCTCCAACCATAGTCCCTCTATCACCCCCCCCCCCCAGAGGTTATTAACCCTGTACACCCCACTACCCTCCAACCATAGTCCCTCTATCACCCCCCCCCCCCCAGAGGTTATTAACCCTGTACACCCCACTACCCTCCAACCATAGTCCCTCTATCACCCCCCCCCCCCCAGAGGTTATTAACCCTGTACACCCCACTACCCTCCAACCATAGTCCCTCTATCACCCCCCCCCCCCCAGAGGTTATTAACCCTGTACACCCCACTACCCTCCAACCATAGTCCCTCTATCACCCCCCCCCCCCCAGAGGTTATTAACCCTGTACACCCCACTACCCTCCAACCATAGTCCCTCTATCACCCCCCCCCCCCCAGAGGTTATTAACCCTGTACACCCCACTACCCTCCAACCATAGTCCCTCTATCACCCCCCCCCCCCCAGAGGTTATTAACCCTGTACACCCCACTACCCTCCAACCATAGTCCCTCTATCACCCCCCCCCCCCAGAGGTTATTAACCCTGTACACCCCACTACCCTCCAACCATAGTCCCTCTATCACCCCCCCCCCCCCAGAGGTTATTAACCCTGTACACCCCACTACCCTCCAACCATAGTCCCTCTATCACCCCCCCCCCCCAGAGGTTATTAACCCTGTACACCCCACTACCCTCCAACCATAGTCCCTCTATCACCCCCCCCCCCCAGAGGTATTAACCCTGTACACCCCACTACCCTCCAACCATAGTCCCTCTATCACCCCCCCCCCCCCAGAGGTTATTAACCCTGTACACCCCACTACCCTCCAACCATAGTCCCTCTATCACCCCCCCCCCCCAGAGGTTATTAACCCTGTACACCCCACTACCCTCCAACCATAGTCCCTCTATCACCCCCCCCCCCCAGAGGTTATTAACCCTGTACACCCCACTACCCTCCAACCATAGTCCCTCTATCACCCCCCCCCCCCCCAGAGGTTATTAACCCTGTACACCCCACTACCCTCCAACCATAGTCCCTCTATCACCCCCCCCCCCCCAGAGGTTATTAACCCTGTACACCCCACTACCCTCCAACCATAGTCCCTCTATCACCCCCCCCCCCCCAGAGGTTATTAACCCTGTACACCCCACTACCCTCCAACCATAGTCCCTCTATCACCCCCCCCCCCCCAGAGGTTATTAACCCTGTACACCCCACTACCCTCCAACCATAGTCCCTCTATCACCCCCCCCCCCCCAGAGGTTATTAACCCTGTACACCCCACTACCCTCCAACCATAGTCCCTCTATCACCCCCCCCCCCCCAGAGGATATTAACCCTGTACACCCCACTACCCTCCAACCATAGTCCCTCTATCACCCCCCCCCCCCCAGAGGTTATTAACCCTGTACACCCCACTACCCTCCAACCATAGTCCCTCTATCACCCCCCCCCCCCCAGAGGTTATTAACCCTGTACACCCCACTACCCTCCAACCATAGTCCCTCTATCACCCCCCCCCCCCAGAGGTTATTAACCCTGTACACCCCACTACCCTCCAACCATAGTCCCTCTATCACCCCCCCCCCCCCAGAGGTTATTAACCCTGTACACCCCACTACCCTCCAACCATAGTCCCTCTATCACCCCCCCCCCCCAGAGGTTATTAACCCTGTACACCCCACTACCCTCCAACCATAGTCCCTCTATCACCCCCCCCCCCCCAGAGGATATTAACCCTGTACACCCCACTACCCTCCAACCATAGTCCCTCTATCACCCCCCCCCCCCCAGAGGATATTAACCCTGTACACCCCACTACCCTCCAACCATAGTCCCTCTATCACCCCCCCCCCCCCAGAGGTTATTAACCCTGTACACCCCACTACCCTCCAACCATAGTCCCTCTATCACCCCCCCCCCCCAGAGGTTATTAACCCTGTACACCCCACTACCCTCCAACCATAGTCCCTCTATCACCCCCCCCCCCCAGAGGTTATTAACCCTGTACACCCCACTACCCTCCAACCATAGTCCCTCTATCACCCCCCCCCCCCCCAGAGGTTATTAACCCTGTACACCCCACTACCCTCCAACCATAGTCCCTCTATCACCCCCCCCCCCCAGAGGTTATTAACCCTGTACACCCCACTACCCTCCAACCATAGTCCCTCTATCACCCCCCCCCCCCCCAGAGGTTATTAACCCTGTACACCCCACTACCCTCCAACCATAGTCCCTCTATCACCCCCCCCCCCCCAGAGGTTATTAACCCTGTACACCCCACTACCCTCCAACCATAGTCCCTCTATCACCCCCCCCCCCCCCAGAGGTTATTAACCCTGTACACCCCACTACCCTCCAACCATAGTCCCTCTATCACCCCCCCCCCCCAGAGTTTATTAACCCTGTACACCCCACTACCCTCCAACCATAGTCCCTCTATCACCCCCCCCCCCCCCAGAGGTTATTAACCCTGTACACCCCACTACCCTCCAACCATAGTCCCTCTATCACCCCCCCCCCCCAGAGGTTATTAACCCTGTACACCCCACTACCCTCCAACCATAGTCCCTCTATCACCCCCCCCCCCCCCAGAGGTTATTAACCCTGTACACCCCACTACCCTCCAACCATAGTCCCTCTATCACCCCCCCCCCCCAGAGGTTATTAACCCTGTACACCCCACTACCCTCCAACCATAGTCCCTCTATCACCCCCCCCCCCCCAGAGGTTATTAACCCTGTACACCCCACTACCCTCCAACCATAGTCCCTCTATCACCCCCCCCCCCCAGAGGTTATTAACCCTGTACACCCCACTACCCTCCAACCATAGTCCCTCTATCACCCCCCCCCCCCCAGAGGTATTAACCCTGTACACCCCACGACCCTCCAACCATAGTCCCTCTATCACCCCCCCCCCCCAGAGGTTATTAACCCTGTACACCCCACTACCCTCCAACCATAGTCCCTCTATCACCCCCCCCCCAGAGGTATTAACCCTGTACACCCCACTACCCTCCAACCATAGTCCCTCTATCACCCCCCCCCCCCCAGAGGTTATTAACCCTGTACACCCCACTACCCTCCAACCATAGTCCCTCTATCACCCCCCCCCCCCAGAGGTTATTAACCCTGTACACCCCACTACCCTCCAACCATAGTCCCTCTATCACCCCCCCCCCCCAGAGGTTATTAACCCTGTACACCCCACTACCCTCCAACCATAGTCCCTCTATCACCCCCCCCCCCCCAGAGGTTATTAACCCTGTACACCCCACTACCCTCCAACCATAGTCCCTCTATCACCCCCCCCCCCCCCCAGAGGATATTAACCCTGTACACCCCACTACCCTCCAACCATAGTCCCTCTATCACCCCCCCCCCCCAGAGGTTATTAACCCTGTACACCCCACTACCCTCCAACCATAGTCCCTCTATCACCCCCCCCCCCCAGAGGTTATTAACCCTGTACACCCCACTACCCTCCAACCATAGTCCCTCTATCACCCCCCCCCCCCCCAGAGGTTATTAACCCTGTACACCCCACTACCCTCCAACCATAGTCCCTCTATCACCCCCCCCCCCCCCAGAGGTTATTAACCCTGTACACCCCACTACCCTCCAACCATAGTCCCTCTATCACCCCCCCCCCCCAGAGGATATTAACCCTGTACACCCCACTACCCTCCAACCATAGTCCCTCTATCACCCCCCCCCCCCAGAGGATATTAACCCTGTACACCCCACTACCCTCCAACCATAGTCCCTCTATCACCCCCCCCCCCCAGAGGTTATTAACCCTGTACACCCCACTACCCTCCAACCATAGTCCCTCTATCACCCCCCCCCCCCCCAGAGGTTATTAACCCTGTACACCCCACTACCCTCCAACCATAGTCCCTCTATCACCCCCCCCCCCCAGAGGTTATTAACCCTGTACACCCCACTACCCTCCAACCATAGTCCCTCTATCACCCCCCCCCCCCCCAGAGGATATTAACCCTGTACACCCCACTACCCTCCAACCATAGTCCCTCTATCACCCCCCCCCCCAGAGGTTATTAACCCTGTACACCCCACTACCCTCCAACCATAGTCCCTCTATCACCCCCCCCCCCCAGAGGTTATTAACCCTGTACACCCCACTACCCTCCAACCATAGTCCCTCTATCACCCCCCCCCCCCCAGAGGTTATTAACCCTGTACACCCCACTACCCTCCAACCATAGTCCCTCTATCACCCCCCCCCCCAGAGGTTATTAACCCTGTACACCCCACTACCCTCCAACCATAGTCCCTCTATCACCCCCCCCCCCCCCCAGAGGTTATTAACCCTGTACACCCCACTACCCTCCAACCATAGTCCCTCTATCACCCCCCCCCCCCAGAGGTTATTAACCCTGTACACCCCACTACCCTCCAACCATAGTCCCTCTATCACCCCCCCCCCCCCAGAGGTTATTAACCCTGTACACCCCACTACCCTCCAACCATAGTCCCTCTATCACCCCCCCCCCCAGAGGTTATTAACCCTGTACACCCCACTACCCTCCAACCATAGTCCCTCTATCACCCCCCCCCCCCAGAGGTTATTAACCCTGTACACCCCACTACCCTCCAACCATAGTCCCTCTATCACCCCCCCCCCCCCCCAGAGGTTATTAACCCTGTACACCCCACTACCCTCCAACCATAGTCCCTCTATCACCCCCCCCCCCCAGAGGTTATTAACCCTGTACACCCCACTACCCTCCAACCATAGTCCCTCTATCACCCCCCCCCCCCCAGAGGATATTAACCCTGTACACCCCACTACCCTCCAACCATAGTCCCTCTATCACCCCCCCCCCCCCCAGAGGTTATTAACCCTGTACACCCCACTACCCTCCAACCATAGTCCCTCTATCACCCCCCCCCCCCCAGAGGTTATTAACCCTGTACACCCCACTACCCTCCAACCATAGTCCCTCTATCACCCCCCCCCCCCCCAGAGGTTATTAACCCTGTACACCCCACTACCCTCCAACCATAGTCCCTCTATCACCCCCCCCCCCCAGAGGTTATTAACCCTGTACACCCCACTACCCTCCAACCATAGTCCCTCTATCACCCCCCCCCCCCCAGAGGTTATTAACCCTGTACACCCCACTACCCTCCAACCATAGTCCCTCTATCACCCCCCCCCCCCCAGAGGTTATTAACCCTGTACACCCCACTACCCTCCAACCATAGTCCCTCTATCACCCCCCCCCCCCAGAGGTTATTAACCCTGTACACCCCACTACCCTCCAACCATAGTCCCTCTATCACCCCCCCCCCCCCAGAGGATATTAACCCTGTACACCCCACTACCCTCCAACCATAGTCCCTCTATCACCCCCCCCCCCCCCAGAGGTTATTAACCCTGTACACCCCACTACCCTCCAACCATAGTCCCTCTATCACCCCCCCCCCCCAGAGGTTATTAACCCTGTACACCCCACTACCCTCCAACCATAGTCCCTCTATCACCCCCCCCCCCAGAGGTTATTAACCCTGTACACCCCACTACCCTCCAACCATAGTCCCTCTATCACCCCCCCCCCCCCCCCAGAGGTTATTAACCCTGTACACCCCACTACCCTCCAACCATAGTCCCTCTATCACCCCCCCCCCCCCAGAGGTTATTAACCCTGTACACCCCACTACCCTCCAACCATAGTCCCTCTATCACCCCCCCCCCCCCCAGAGGTTATTAACCCTGTACACCCCACTACCCTCCAACCATAGTCCCTCTATCACCCCCCCCCCCCCAGAGGTTATTAACCCTGTACACCCCACTACCCTCCAACCATAGTCCCTCTATCACCCCCCCCCCCCCAGAGGTTATTAACCCTGTACACCCCACTACCCTCCAACCATAGTCCCTCTATCACCCCCCCCCCCCCAGAGGTTATTAACCCTGTACACCCCACTACCCTCCAACCATAGTCCCTCTATCACCCCCCCCCCCCCCCAGAGGTTATTAACCCTGTACACCCCACTACCCTCCAACCATAGTCCCTCTATCACCCCCCCCCCCCAGAGGTTATTAACCCTGTACACCCCACTACCCTCCAACCATAGTCCCTCTATCACCCCCCCCCCCCCCAGAGGATATTAACCCTGTACACCCCACTACCCTCCAACCATAGTCCCTCTATCACCCCCCCCCCCCCCCAGAGGTTATTAACCCTGTACACCCCACTACCCTCCAACCATAGTCCCTCTATCACCCCCCCCCCCAGAGGTTATTAACCCTGTACACCCCACTACCCTCCAACCATAGTCCCTCTATCACCCCCCCCCCCAGAGGTTATTAACCCTGTACACCCCACTACCCTCCAACCATAGTCCCTCTATCACCCCCCCCCCAGAGGTTATTAACCCTGTACACCCCACTACCCTCCAACCATAGTCCCTCTATCACCCCCCCCCCCCCCAGAGGTTATTAACCCTGTACACCCCACTACCCTCCAACCATAGTCCCTCTATCACCCCCCCCCAGAGGTTATTAACCCTGTACACCCCACTACCCTCCAACCATAGTCCCTCTATCACCCCCCCCCCCCCCAGAGGTTATTAACCCTGTACACCCCACTACCCTCCAACCATAGTCCCTCTATCACCCCCCCCCCCCCCCAGAGGATATTAACCCTGTACACCCCACTACCCTCCAACCATAGTCCCTCTATCACCCCCCCCCCCCCCCCAGAGGATATTAACCCTGTACACCCCACTACCCTCCAACCATAGTCCCTCTATCACCCCCCCCCCCCCAGAGGTTATTAACCCTGTACACCCCACTACCCTCCAACCATAGTCCCTCTATCACCCCCCCCCCCCCCAGAGGTTATTAACCCTGTACACCCCACTACCCTCCAACCATAGTCCCTCTATCACCCCCCCCAGAGGTTATTAACCCTGTACACCCCACTACCCTCCAACCATAGTCCCTCTATCACCCCCCCCCCCCCCCTTGTTCATGGTGCTATAAACAGCGTTTTGAGTTTGGCTGTACATTCTGTTTTATACTGGTGGAACGTGAGTCTGTCGCTAGAACATTAAACATTATGAAATAAGAAGCGTCCTTGCCCTGCTGTTTGGGATTTTCTACAGGAGGAGAAGTACAAAAAAAAACGAAATACTGCAGAGCTGCCCATTGTCTGTCAGCGCCATCTTGCCATAATTCTACTAGTTTCGTAGTAGTTCGCTTTATCATCCCTCAATGGAAAGTTTGTTGATTTCTGCCTCATCAATCTACACACAATACCCCATAATGACATCACAATACCCCATAATGACATCACAATACCCCATGACATCACAATACCCCATAATGACAAAGCCGAAAACAGATGTTTTCAAATTGTATATAAAAACTCAAACAGATCCCTTATTTACATACATTTTCTGTACGCAGATAAAACTTATTTCCCTCAAATTTTGTGCAAAAATGTGTTTACATCCCTGTTAGTGAGTATTTCTCCTTTGATCATCCTGACAGGTGTGGCATATCAAGAAGCTGATTAAACAGCATGATCCTTACACAGGTGCACCTTGTGCTGGGGGACAATAAACGGCCACTTTAAAATGTAGTTTTGTCTCACAGCACAATGCCACAGATATCTCAAGTTTTGAGGGAGAAATTGGCATGCTGACCGCAGGAATGTTCACCAGAACTGTTGCCCGATAATTTCATGTTAATTGCTCTACCATCTAGTTGCCTCCGTCGTTTTAGAGAAATCGGCCTCACAACTGCAGACCACGTGTAACCACGCCAGCCCAGGACCGCCAATCATCTTGAGACCAGCCACCCAGACAGCTGATGAAACTGAGTTTACACAACCAAAGAATTTCTGCACAAACGGTCAGAAACCTTCTCAGGGAAGCTCATCTGCGTGCTCGTCGTCCTCACCAGGGTCTTGACCTGACTGCAGTTCGGCGTCGTAACCGACTTCAGTGGGTAAATGTTCACCTTCCATGGCCACTGGCACCCTGGAGAAGTTTGCTCTTCACGGATGAATCCCGGTTTCAACTGTACCGGGCAGATGGCCGACAGCTTGTATGGCGGCGTGTGGGTTTGCTGATGTCAATGTGCGGTTTGCTGATGTCAATGTTGTGAACAGAGTGGCCCATGGTGGAGGTGGGGTTATGGTATGGACAGGCATAAGCTACCGACAACAAACACAATTGTATTTTATTTATGTAGCCTTTATTTAACTAGGCAAGTCCGATGAATGCAGTGTCATGACGTGGCCCTCTTTGGGTATAGCGAGCACCATCCCCCCCTCTCTCTCACCACCTCTCTCTTCCCCCTACACCCAGGCTCTGTTATCGCAGGTCGTAAATTCCTAGAGGAGTCTCTCTCCTCATGGCCAGGCGATATAGAGAGAGGTTTCACAGTAGAACTTCGTATACATCACAGAACTTGAGAACTGGAGAATGTGTAAACGGTCGATAGAGAATCCAGCTACGACCCGGTCCGTTTTGTTTCATGTTTGTGAAACTCATGAGAGACAATACAGCCACATTACCATAACTCTGTTTATACAAGAGTCTCAGTTATGAGGCTTGCATCTAATTGTTGTATAAAATGAATGAGTAAAGACGAAACTATTTGTGAAATGATGTAATGTGATTTTAAACCGTTTAATGAAGGAGAGTCCAATTCCCTTTGGAGTTTAACTAAGTCGTAGGCCCGCCCCATGAGCACAGACATTGATCTGGCGTCAGCCCTTTCCTACTGTTCTGGATATAACCCCCACCTGGGGAATTTCCCGGCAGACCACGCATACCTCGAGCGAGCGAAGGTTTGAGTAGAGACCATGAAACCTGACTATAAGGTTATAATGGTTGTTGTGAGTCAGAGACTATCGATACCGACAGAATAAGAGCAACTCTTCGATACTAATTACTAGCTAGAAATTCTGTACCATTGGATGCGAAGACCGCCGAAACATCTATTCTATAAGAACATTTCTGAATGGGACTCTGAAGTATCCATTCTAACCACGAAAGACGGGCGGATGAATTTCCAACAGAAAGAAGGACGATTCCAACAGACTGAGCGTAAATATATATATTGATTGCAATTATTCCCGAATGAGTGAGTGTTCATGTGCAAAGGATTAGCATTTCAATGGTTATAATTACCAACTGTGTATTGTCTTTTGTCTTTCGTGCCCTTCAGTCCCTTTGTCCACCAAGCCGCAATACCGGTTTAGCCCACTAGGGCACATCCCCTATCATTTCCTTGTAACCAGATCTACTTTGTTTGTTTATGCATTTCTGTGATTATTTAGTTAGTAAATAAATGATTTAAGACAATTGATGTATGGATGGTTCATAGTGAAGACTGGGTTCGTGCAGATAACCAACAATTTACGACTTTTGGAATGAGACTAACGTGAGGTAAAGAATAATTAATTAATTAGAAGACTAATTGATCAGATATTAAAATATCTAAAAGTTATATTAGGAAAATTATAACTTTGTAATCTGAAGATTTTCCTTGGTGCCCCTGACTTCCTAGTTCCTAGTTAATCCCGTAATAATGATTACAGAGAATGGATTTGATAAAATAAGTCTTCACTTTAATGATGCCAGAGATACCGTGACGAGATCCTGAGGCCCATTGTGGTGCCATTCATCCGCCGCCATCACCTCATGTTTCAGCATGATAATACACGGCCCCGTGTCGCAAGGATCTGGACACAATTCCTGGAAGCTGAAAATGTCCCAGTTCTTCCATGACCTGCATACACACCAGACATGTCACCCATTGAGCATGTTTGGGATGCTCTGGATCGACGTGTACGACAGCGTGGTTCCAGTTCCCGCCAAAACATCCAGCAACTTCCCACAGCCTAGGAAGAGGAGTGGGACAACATTCCCACAGGCCACAATCAACAGCCTGATCAACTCTAGGAGGAGATGTGTCGCGCTGCGTTAGGCATGTGGCCGTCACACCAGATACTAACTGGTTTTCTGATCCACAACCCCTACTTTCTTTCTAAAGGTATCTGTGACCAACAGAGGGATATCTGTAATCCCAGTCATGTGAAATCCATAGATCAGGACCTCATTCATTTGACCGATTTCCTTCTATGAACTGTAACTCTGTGAACATCTTTCATGTTGCGTTTATTTTTGTTCAGTGTAGATCATCAGATAAGTTATTTCATACGATGTGATTGGCTGATACGTAAGATCTGGCATGCGTCTGCAATGTAGTTCGGCAGGAACTGGACCAATGTGTTGCGGTCAGTGATAATGACCATCTCAGTACTGTACCACACACCGTCCAGTCATCTCCCCACACAGACACCTGACCTCAATGGGACTTCCTGGAGGAATACAGAGTTCTCCTGACCTCAATAGGACTTCCTGGAGGAATACAGAGCTCTCCTGACCTCAATAGGACTTCCTGAAGGAATACAGAGCTCTCCTGACCTCAATGGGACTTCCTGAAGGAATACAGAGTTCTCCTGGCCTCAATGGGACTTCCTGGAGGAATACAGAGCTCTCCTGACCTCAATGGGACTTCCTGGAGGAATACAGAGTTCTCCTGACCTCAATAGGACTTCCTGGAGGAATACAGAGTTCTCCTGACCTCAATAGGACTTCCTGGAGGAATACAGAGCTCTCCTGACCTCAATGGGCCTTCCTGGAGGAATACAGAGTTCTCCTGGCCTCAATGGGACTTCCTGGAGGAATACAGAGTTCTCCTGGCCTCAATGGGACTTCCTGGAGGAATACAGAGTTCTCCTGGCCTCAATGGGACTTCCTGGAGGAATACAGAGCTCTCCTGACCTCAATGGGACTTCCTGGAGGAATACAGAGCTCTCCTGACCTCAATGGGACTTCCTGGAGGAATACAGAGTTCTCCTGACCTCAATGGGACTTCCTGGAGGAATACAGAGCTCTCCTGACCTCAATGGGACTTCCTGGAGGAATACAGAGCTCTCCTGACCTCAATGGGACTTCCTGGAGGAATACAGAGTTCTCCTGACCTCAATGAGGAATACAGGTGCAATAACTAAGGGTGAATTACAGCAGAGAGACACCACAGGCAGGAGGAAGGTTAATAGTTTTATTTAATCCAATTAAAATACATTTTTAATTCAGGTTGATCATAGACATTCCTTTGTAGATCAACAGGGTTAGAGACATGTCCTCTACTCTGATACGTTAGTGATTCCACCAGGCAGCCACACACATCCTGACCTCTGACCTCTCTACCCTATCCGACCTGGGACTCTACGAGGTGTTAGCCTCCTGGTTGATGAGGGCACTGAGGTCCAGTCTGGTTTTGTCCAAAGCTGCCGTCTTGGCCCGGCGGGATGAACGGGTTACCGGTACCGAGTCTGGAACATTCTCCCCATCACTATAGAGGAGGAGGGAGACAGAAAGGAGGAGGAGGGAGACGGAGAGGAGGAGGAGGAGGGAGACGGAGAGGAGGAGGGAGACAGAGGAGGAGGAGGGAGAGGAGGGAGACGGAAAGGAGGAGGAGGGAGAGGAGGAGGAAAGGAGGAGGAGGGAGACGGAAAGGAGGAGGAGGGGGAGAGGAGGAGGGAGACGGAGAGAGAGTAGAAGAAGTTAAAGGTGATGTACAGAACGGATCCATTTTCAACATTCGGTGACGATTAAGATACTAATACAATACTACAATGTTCACACACCCCTCTCCTCACCCCTCTCCTCTCCCCTCCTCAACACACCCCTCTCCTCTCCCCTCCTCAACACACCCCTCTCCTCTCCCCTCCTCAACACACCCCTCTCCTCACCCCATCCTCTCCCCTCCTCAACACACCCCTCTCCTCTCCCCTCCTCAACACACCCCTCTCCTCTCCTCAACACACCCCTCTCCTCTCCCCTCCTCAACACACCCCTCTCCTCTCCCCTACTCAACACACCCCTCTCCTCTCCCCTCCTCAACACACCCCTCTCCTCTCCCCTCAACACACCCCTCTCCTCTCCCCTCCTCAACACACCCCTCTCCTCTCCCCTCCTCAACACACCCCTCTCCTCTCCCCTCCTCAACACACCCCTCTCCTCTCCCCTCCTCAACACACCCCTCTCCTCTCCCCTCCTCAACACACCCCTCTCCTCTCCCCTCCTCAACACACCCCTCCCCTCTCCCCTCCTCAACACACCCCTCTCCCCTCCTCAACACACCCCTCTCCTCTCCCCTCCTCAACACACCCCTCTCCTCTCCCCTCCTCAACACACCCCTCTCCTCTCCTCAACACCCCTCTCCTCTCCCCTCCTCAACACACCCCTCTCCTCTCCCCTCCTCAACACACCCCTCTCCTCTCCTCAACACACCCCTCTCCTCTCCTCAACACACCCCTCTCCTCTCCTCAACACACCCCTCTCCTCTCCTCAACACACCCCTCTCCTCTCCTCAACACACCCCTCTCCTCTCCTCAACACACCCCTCTCCTCTCCCCTCCTCAACACACCCCTCTCCTCTCCCCTCCTCAACACACCCCTCTCCTCTCCCTCCTCAACACACCCCTCTCCTCTCCCCTCCTCAACACACCCCTCTCCTCTCCTCAACACACCCCTCTCCCCTCCTCAACACACCCCCCTCCTCTCCCCTCCTCAACACACCCCTCTCCTCTCCTCAACACACCCCTCACCCCATCCTCTCCCCTCCTCAACACACCCCTCTACTCTCCCCTCCTCAACACACCCCTCTCCTCTCCCCTCCTCAACACACCCCTCTCCTCTCCCCTCAACACACCCCTCTCCTCTCCCCTCCTCAACACACCCCTCTCCTCTCCCCTCAACACACCCCTCTCCTCTCCCCTCCTCAACACACCCCTCTCCTCTCCCCTCCTCAACACACCCCTCTCCTCTCCTCTCCTCAACACACCCCTCTCCCCTCAACACACCCCTCTCCCCTCCTCAACACACCCCTCTCCTCTCCCCTCAACACACCCCTCCCCTCAACACACCCCTCTCCTCTCCTCAACACACCCCTCTCCCCTCCTCAACACACCCCTCTCCCCTCCTCAACACACCCCTCTCCTCTCCCCTCAACACACCCCTCCCCTCAACACACCCCTCTCCTCTCCTCAACACACCCCTCTCCTCCCCTCAACACACCCCTCTCCTCCCCTCAACACACCCCTCCCCTCAACACACCCCTCTCCTCTCCTCAACACACCCCTCTCCTCTCCTCAACACACCCCTCCCCTCAACACACCCCTCTCCTCTCCTCAACACACCCCTCTCCTCTCCTCAACACACCCCTCCCCTCAACACACCCCTCTCCTCTCCTCAACACACCCCTCTCCTCTCCTCAACACACCCCTCTCCTCTCCCCTCCTCAACACACCCCTCTCCTCTCCCCTCCTCAACACACCCCTCTCCTCTCCCCTCCTCAACACACCCCTCTCCTCTCCTCAACACACCCCTCTCCTCTCCTCAACACACCCCTCTCCCCTCCTCAACACACCCCTCTCCCCTCCTCAACACACCCCTCTCCTCTCCCCTCAACACACCCCTCCCCTCAACACACCCCTCTCCTCTCCTCAACACACCCCTCTCCTCCCCTCAACACACCCCTCTCCTCTCCTCAACACACCCCTCCCCTCACACACCCCTCTCCTCTCCTCAACACACCCCTCTCCTCTCCTCAACACACCCCTCCCCTCAACACACCCCTCTCCTCTCCTCAACACACCCCTCTCCTCAACACACCCCTCTCCTCTCCTCAACACACCCCTCTCCTCTCCTCAACACACCCCTCTCCTCTCCTCAACACACCCCTCTCCTCTCCTCAACACACCCCTCTCCTCTCCTCAACACACCCCTCTCCTCTCCCCTCAACACACCCCTCTCCTCTCCCCTCAACACACCCCTCTCCTCTCCCCTCAACACACCCCTCTCCTCTCCCCTCAACACACCCCTCTCCTCTCCCTCAACACACCCCTCTCCTCTCCCCTCAACACACCCCTCTCCTCTCCCCTCAACACACCCCTCTCCTCTCCCCTCAACACACCCCTCTCCTCTCCCCTCAACACACCCCTCTCCTCTCCCCTCAACACACCCCTCTCCTCTCCCCTCAACACACCCCTCTCCCCTCCTCAACACACCCCTCTCCCCTCCTCAACACACCCCTCTCCCCTCCTCAACACACCCCTCTCCTCTCCCCTCCTCAACACACCCCTCCCCTCTCCCCTCCTCAACACACCCCTCCCCTCCTCAACACACCCCTCTCCTCAACACACCCCTCTCCTCTCCCCTCCTCAACACACCCTCTCCTCTCCTCCTCAACCACTCTCCTCTCCTCCAACACACCCCTCTCCTCTCCCTCCTCAACACACCCCTCTCCTCTCCCCTCCTCAACACACCCCTCTCCTCTCCCCTCCTCAACACACCCTCTCCTCTCCCCTCCTCAACACACCCTCTCCTCTCCCCTCCTCAACACACCCCTCTCCTCTCCCCTCCTCAACACACCCCTCTCTCTCCCTCCTCACACACCCCTCCTCTCCCCTCAACCACCCCTCTCCTCTCCCCTCAACACACCCCTCTCCTCAACACACCCCTCTCCTCTCCCCTCAACACACCCCTCTCCTCTCCCCTCAACACACCCCTCCCCTCAACACACCCCTCTCCTCTCCTCAACACACCCCTCTCCTCAACACACCCCTCCCCTCAACACACCCCTCTCCTCAACACACCCCTCTCCTCTCCTCAACACACCCCTCTCCTCTCCTCAACACACCCCTCTCCTCTCCTCAACACACCCCTTTCCTCTCCCCTCAACACACCCCTTTCCTCTCCCCTCAACACACCCCTTCCTCTCCCCTCAACACACCCCTCTCCTCTCCCCTCAACACACCCCTCTCCTCTCCCCTCAACACACCCCTCTCCTCTCCCCTCAACACACCCCTCTCCTCTCCCCTCCTCAACACACCCCTCTCCTCTCCTCAACACACCCCTCTCTCCCCTCCTCAACACACCCCTCTCCTCTCCCCTCCTCAACACACCCCTCTCCTCTCCCCTCCTCAACACACCCCTCTCCTCTCCCCTCCTCAACACACCCCTCTCCCCTCCTCAACACACCCCTCTCCCCTCCTCAACACACCCCTCTCCCCTCCTCAACACACCCCTCTCCCCTCCTCAACACACCCCTCTCCCCTCCTCAACACACCCCTCTCCTCTCCCCTCCTCAACACACCCCTCTCCTCTCTCCCCTCCTCAACACACCCCTCTCCTCTCCCCTCCTCAACACACCCCTCTCCTCCTCAACACACCCCTCTCCTCTCTCCTCCTCAACACACCCCTCCCCTCTCCCCTCCTCAAGACACCCCTCCTCAACACACCCCTCCCCTCTCCCCTCCTCAACACACCCCTCCCCTCTCCCCTCCTCAACACACCCCTCCCCTCTCCCCTCCTCAACACACCCCTCTCCTCTCCCCTCCTCAACACACCCCTCCCCTCTCCCCTCCTCAACACACCCCTCCCCTCCTCAACACACCCCTCCCCTCCTCAACACACCCCTCCCCTCTCCCCTCCTCAACACACCCCTCCCCTCCTCAACACACCCCTCCCCTCCTCAACACACCCCTCCCCTCTCCCCTCCTCAACACACCCCTCCCCACAACACACCCCTCTCCTCTCCCCTCCTCAACACACCCCTCCCCTCAACACACCCCTCTCCTCTCCCCTCAACACACCCCTCCCCTCAACACACCCCTCTCCTCTCCCCTCCTCAACACACCCCTCTCCTCTCCCCTCCTCAACACACCCCTCTCCTCTCCCCTCCTCAACACACCCCTCTCCTCTCCCCTCCTCAACACACCCCTCTCCTCTCTCCTCCTCAACACACCCCTCCCCTCTCCCCTCCTCAAGACACCCCTCCCCTCCTCAACACACCCCTCCCCTCTCCCCTCCTCAACACACCCCTCCCCTCTCCCCTCCTCAACACACCCCTCCCCTCTCCCCTCCTCAACACACCCCTCCCCTCTCCCCTCCTCAACACACCCCTCTCCTCTCCCCTCCTCAACACACCCCTCTCCTCTCCCCTCCTCAACACACCCCTCCCCTCCTCAACACACCCCTCCCCTCTCCCCTCCTCAACACACCCCTCCCCTCCTCAACACACCCCTCCCCTCAACACACCCCTCTCCTCTCCCCTCCTCAACACACCCCTCTCCCCTCCTCAACACACCCCTCTCCTCTCCTCAACACACCCCTCTCCTCTCCCCTCCTCAACACACCCCTCTCCTCAACACACCCCTCTCCTCTCCCCTCCTCAACACACCCCTCTCCTCTCCCCTCCTCAACACACCCCTCTCCTCTCCCCTCCTCAACACACCCCTCTCCTCTCCCCTCCTCAACACACCCCTCTCCTCTCCCCTCCTCAACACACCCCTCTCCTCTCCCCTCCTCAACACACCCCTCTCCTCTCCCCTCCTCAACACACCCCTCTCCTCTCCCCTCCTCAACACACCCCTCTCCTCTCCCCTCCTCAACACACCCCTCTCCTCTCCCCTCCTCAACACACCCCTCTCCTCTCCCCTCCTCAACACACCCCTCTCCTCCTCTCACCTTTCCTCGGAGGACTCTGCCGATCTGCTGGACTTCTTGGCTCCTTTGGCTGTGGAGGGTTTCCTCTGACCTACACACACACACACACACACACAGGATCAACTGTTTGTGGTGCTCAACCCTGTCAGAGATTAGCAGGAGGTGTGTAACATGGGGTAATACCTCTCTTGGGCCTCTTGGCAGACTGGTCCAGGTCCTGGTTGGCAGCTTCTGTAGAGATGAAGACATTAGGAGTTACATCTCTCTCTCTCTACCCTCAGTAGTAGTCTCCTCTCTCTCTACCCTCAGTAGTAGTCTCCTCTCTCTCTCTACCCTCAGTAGTAGTCTCCTCTCTCTCTCTACCCTCAGTAGTAGTCTCCTCTCTACCCTCAGTAGTAGTCTCCTCTCTCTCTACCCTCAGTAGTAGTCTCCTCTCTCTCTACCCTCAGTAGTAGTCTCCTCTCTCTCTACCCTCAGTAGTAGTCTCCTCTCTCTCTCTCTACCCTCAGTAGTAGTCTCCTCTCTCTCTCTCTACCCTCAGTAGTAGTCTCCTCTCTCTCTCTCTACCCTCAGTAGTAGTCTCCTCTCTCTCTCTCTACCCTCAGTAGTAGTCTCCTCTCTCTCTCTCTACCCTCAGTAGTAGTCTCCTCTCTCTCTCTCTACCCTCAGTAGTAGTCTCCTCTCTCTCTCTCTACCCTCAGTAGTAGTCTCCTCTCTCTCTCTCTCTACCCTCAGTAGTAGTCTCCTCTCTCTCTCTCTACCCTCAGTAGTAGTCTCCTCTCTCTCTCTCTACCCTCAGTAGTAGTCTCCTCTCTCTCTCTCTACCCTCAGTAGTAGTCTCCTCTCTCTCTCTCTACCCTCAGTAGTAGTCTCCTCTCTCTCTCTCTACCCTCAGTAGTAGTCTCCTCTCTCTCTCTCTACCCTCAGTAGTAGTCTCCTCTCTCTCTCTACCCTCAGTAGTAGTCTCCTCTCTCTCTCTACCCTCAGTAGTAGTCTCCTCTCTCTCTCTACCCTCAGTAGTAGTCTCCTCTCTCTCTCTACCCTCAGTAGTAGTCTCCTCTCTCTCTCTACCCTCAGTAGTAGTCTCCTCTCTCTCTCTACCCTCAGTAGTAGTCTCCTCTCTCTCTCTCTCTCTCTCTCTCTACCCTCAGTAGTAGTCTCCTCTCTCTCTCTCTACCCTCAGTAGTAGTCTCCTCTCTCTCTCTACCCTCAGTAGTAGTCTCCTCTCTCTCTCTCTACCCTCAGTAGTAGTCTCCTCTCTCTCTACCCTCAGTAGTAGTCTCCTCTCTCTCTCTCTCTACCCTCAGTAGTAGTCTCCTCTCTCTCTCTCTACCCTCAGTAGTAGTCTCCTCTCTCTCTCTCTACCCTCAGTAGTAGTCTCCTCTCTCTCTCTCTACCCTCAGTAGTAGTCTCCTCTCTCTCTCTCTACCCTCAGTAGTAGTCTCCTCTCTCTCTCTACCCTCAGTAGTAGTCTCCTCTCTCTCTCTCTCTACCCTCAGTAGTAGTCTCCTCTCTCTCTCTACCCTCAGTAGTAGTCTCCTCTCTCTCTCTCTACCCTCAGTAGTAGTCTCCTCTCTCTCTCTACCCTCAGTAGTAGTCTCCTCTCTCTCTCTCTACCCTCAGTAGTAGTCTCCTCTCTCTCTCTCTACCCTCAGTAGTAGTCTCCTCTCTCTCTACCCTCAGTAGTAGTCTCCTCTCTCTCTCTCTCTACCCTCAGTAGTAGTCTCCTCTCTCTCTCTCTCTACCCTCAGTAGTAGTCTCCTCTCTCTCTCTCTACCCTCAGTAGTAGTCTCCTCTCTCTCTCTCTACCCTCAGTAGTAGTCTCCTCTCTCTCTCTCTGCCCTCAGTAGTAGTCTCCTCTCTCTACCCTCAGTAGTAGTCTCCTCTCTCTCTCTCTACCCTCAGTAGTAGTCTCCTCTCTCTCTCTACCCTCAGTAGTAGTCTCCTCTCTCTCTACCCTCAGTAGTAGTCTCCTCTCTCTACCCTCAGTAGTAGTCTCCTCTCTCTACCCTCAGTAGTAGTCTCCTCTCTCTCTCTCTACCCTCAGTAGTAGTCTCCTCTCTCTCTCTACCCTCAGTAGTAGTCTCCTCTCTCTCTCTCTCTACCCTCAGTAGTAGTCTCCTCTCTCTCTCTCTCTACCCTCAGTAGTAGTCTCCTCTCTCTCTCTACCCTCAGTAGTAGTCTCCTCTCTCTCTACCCTCAGTAGTAGTCTCCTCTCTCTCTCTACCCTCAGTAGTAGTCTCCTCTCTCTCTACCCTCAGTAGTAGTCTCCTCTCTCTCTACCCTCAGTAGTAGTCTCCTCTCTCTCTCTCTTTACCCTCAGTAGTAGTCTCCTCTCTCCCGTTACCCTCAGCGTTGACATCTACAGGCTGTAGTCTCGTAGCGCTGAGATCTGGTTGGTTGTTGGAGTCCTGCAGCTGTCCAATCAGCTTCTCCACAGCACGCAAAGCGATGCGATCCTTCACCTCCTACACAGACATGGGTTAGTTTGGTGTCATCAGGAAATGTACCTGTTGTAACAGGGTCACCAGGTCTCTTGTTGTCAGTACTGTACCTGTTGTAACAGGGTCACCAGGTCTCTTGTTGTCAGTACTGTACCTGCTGTAACAGGGTCACCAGGTCTCTTGTCGTCAGTACTGTACCTGTTGTAACAGGGTCACCAGGTCTCTTGTTGTCAGTACTGTACCTGCTGTAACAGGGTCACCAGGTCTCTTGTCGTCAGTACTGTACCTGTTGTAACAGGGTCACCAGGTCTCTTGTCAGTACTGTACCTGTTGTAACAGGGTCACCAGGTCTCTTGTTGTCAGTACTGTACCTGTTGTAACAGGGTCACCAGGTCTCTTGTTGTCAGTACTGTACCTGTTGTAACAGGGTCACCAGGTCTCTTGTCGTCAGTACTGTACCTGTTGTAACAGGGTCACCAGGTCTCTTGTTGTCAGTACTGTACCTGTTGTAACAGGGTCAC
Source organism: Salvelinus fontinalis (assembly GCF_029448725.1). NCBI lineage: Eukaryota > Metazoa > Chordata > Actinopteri > Salmoniformes > Salmonidae > Salvelinus > Salvelinus fontinalis. Next base: position 252,969 of record NW_026600422.1, on the reverse strand, counting down.
CAGGTCTCTTGTTGTCAGTACTGTACCTGTTGTAACAGGGTCACCAGGTCTCTTGTCGTCAGTACTGTACCTGCTGTAACAGGGTCACCAGGTCTCTTGTCAGTACTGTACCTGTTGTAACAGGGTCACCAGGTCTCTTGTCAGTACTGTACCTGTTGTAACAGGGTCACCAGGTCTCTTGTCAGTACTGTACCTGTTGTAACAGGGTCACCAGGTCTCTTGTCGTCAGTACTGTACCTGTTGTAACAGGGTCACCAGGTCTCTTGTTGTCAGTACTGTACCTGTTGTAACAGGGTCACCAGGTCTCTTGTTGTCAGTACTGTACCTGTTGTAACAGGGTCACCAGGTCTCTTGTTGTCAGTACTGTACCTGCTGTAACAGGGTCACCAGGTCTCTTGTCGTCAGTACTGTACCTGTTGTAACAGGGTCACCAGGTCTCTTGTCAGTACTGTACCTGCTGTAACAGGGTCACCAGGTCTCTTGTTGTCAGTACTGTACCTGTTGTAACAGGGTCACCAGGTCTCTTGTCGTCAGTACTGTACCTGCTGTAACAGGGTCACCAGGTCTCTTGTCGTCAGTACTGTACCTGCTGTAACAGGGTCACCAGGTCTCTTGTCGTCAGTACTGTACCTGTTGTAACAGGGTCACCAGGTCTCTTGTCGTCAGTACTGTACCTGTTGTAACAGGGTCACCAGGTCTCTTGTCGTCAGTACTGTACCTGTTGTAACAGGGTCACCAGGTCTCTTGTTGTCAGTACTGTACCTGTTGTAACAGGGTCACCAGGTCTCTTGTTGTCAGTACTGTACCTGTTGTAACAGGGTCACCAGGTCTCTTGTTGTCAGTACTGTACCTGTTGTAACAGGGTCACCAGGTCTCTTGTCGTCAGTACTGTACCTGCTGTAACAGGGTCACCAGGTCTCTTGTTGTCAGTACTGTACCTGTTGTAACAGGGTCACCAGGTCTCTTGTCAGTACTGTACCTGTTGTAACAGGGTCACCAGGTCTCTTGTTGTCAGTACTGTACCTGTTGTAACAGGGTCACCAGGTCTCTTGTTGTCAGTACTGTACCTGTTGTAACAGGGTCACCAGGTCTCTTGTTGTCAGTACTGTACCTGTTGTAACAGGGTCACCAGGTCTCTTGTTGTCAGTACTGTACCTATTGTAACAGGGTCACCAGGTCTCTTGTTGTCAGTACTGTACCTGCTGTAACAGGGTCACCAGGTCTCTTGTCGTCAGTACTGTACCTGTTGTAACAGGGTCACCAGGTCTCTTGTCAGTACTGTACCTGTTGTAACAGGGTCACCAGGTCTCTTGTTGTCAGTACTGTACCTGTTGTAACAGGGTCACCAGGTCTCTTGTTGTCAGTACTGTACCTGTTGTAACAGGGTCACCAGGTCTCTTGTCGTCAGTACTGTACCTGTTGTAACAGGGTCACCAGGTCTCTTGTTGTCAGTACTGTACCTGTTGTAACAGGGTCACCAGGTCTCTTGTTGTCAGTACTGTACCTGTTGTAACAGGGTCACCAGGTCTCTTGTCGTCAGTACTGTACCTGCTGTAACAGGGTCACCAGGTCTCTTGTCAGTACTGTACCTGTTGTAACAGGGTCACCAGGTCTCTTGTCAGTACTGTACCTGTTGTAACAGGGTCACCAGGTCTCTTGTCAGTACTGTACCTGTTGTAACAGGGTCACCAGGTCTCTTGTCGTCAGTACTGTACCTGTTGTAACAGGGTCACCAGGTCTCTTGTTGTCAGTACTGTACCTGTTGTAACAGGGTCACCAGGTCTCTTGTTGTCAGTACTGTACCTGTTGTAACAGGGTCACCAGGTCTCTTGTTGTCAGTACTGTACCTGCTGTAACAGGGTCACCAGGTCTCTTGTCGTCAGTACTGTACCTGTTGTAACAGGGTCACCAGGTCTCTTGTCAGTACTGTACCTGCTGTAACAGGGTCACCAGGTCTCTTGTTGTCAGTACTGTACCTGTTGTAACAGGGTCACCAGGTCTCTTGTTGTCAGTACTGTACCTGTTGTAACAGGGTCACCAGGTCTCTTGTTGTCAGTACTGTACCTGTGTAACTTGCTGTAACAGGGTCACCAGGTCTCTTGTGGTGTTGATGTCAGTACTGAGCTCCAGACTGCTCAGTACTTTGGAGTAGAGACGGACTTCTGGAGCTGACGGGTCCTTCAGCATCTCACCACACACACGCACTGCCAGGTAGTCGTGGACACACACCTCCTACACACACACACACACACACACACACACACACACACACACGTTTAGCCTCCAGAGGGATGAGGCCAGTAATGCTGGCAGCAGAGTTGATATTACGATTATATTGAAGGTTGGCCTGATAGTCATCTTGGTGATGGTTAGGTTATAATGGTTAGGTTATAATGGTTAGGTTATAATGGTTAGGTTATAATGGTTAGGTTATAATGGTTAGGTTATAATGGCTAGGTTATAATGGCTAGGTTATAATGGTTAGGTTATAATGGTTAGGTTATAATGGCTAGGTTATAATGGTTATAATGGTTAGGTTATAATGGTTAGGTTATAATGGTTAGGTTATAATGGTTAGGTTATAATGGTTAGGTTATAATGGTTAGGTTATAATGGTTAGGTTATAATGGCTAGGTTATAATGGCTAGGTTATAATGGTTAGGTTATAATGGTTATAATGGTTAGGTTATAATGGTTAGGTTATAATGGTTAGGTTATAATGGTTAGGTTATAATGGTTAGGTTATAATGGTTAGGTTATAATGGTTATGTTATAATGGTTATAATGGTTAGGTTATAATGGTTATAATGGTTAGGTTATAATGGTTAGGTTATAATGGTTATAATGGTTAGGTTATAATGGTTAGGTTATAATGGTTAGGTTATAATGGTTATAATGGTTAGGTTATAATGGTTAGGTTATAATGGTTAGGTTATAATGGTTAGGTTATAATGGTTAGGTTATAATGGCTAGGTTATAATGGTTAGGTTATAATGGTTATAATGGTTAGGTTATAATGGCTAGGTTATAATGGTTATAATGGTTAGGTTATAATGGCTAGGTTATAATGGTTAGGTTATAATGGTTAGGTTATAATGGTTAGGTTATAATGGTTATAATGGTTAGGTTATGATGGTTAGGTTATAATGGTTATAATGGTTAGGTTATAATGGTTAGGTTATAATGGTTAGGTTATAATGGTTAGGTTATAATGGTTAGGTTATAATGGCTAGGTTATAATGGTTAGGTTATAATGGCTAGGTTATAATGGTTAGGTTATAATGGTTATAATGGTTAGGTTATAATGGCTAGGTTATAATGGTTAGGTTATAATGGTTAGGTTATAATGGCTAGGTTATAATGGTTAGGTTATAATGGTTATAATGGTTAGGTTATAATGGTTAGGTTATAGTGGTTAGGTTATAGTGGTTAGGTTATAATGGTTAGGTTATAATGGTTAGGTTATAATGGTTAGGTTATAGTGGTTAGGTTATAGTGGTTAGGTTATAATGGTTATAATGGTTAGGTTATAGTGGTTAGGTTATAGTGGTTAGGTTATAGTGGTTAGGTTATGATGGTTAGGTTATAATGGTTAGGTTATAGTGGTTAGGTTATAGTGGTTAGGTTATAGTGGTTAGGTTATAGTGGTTAGGTTATAGTGGTTAGGTTATAGTGGTTAGGTTATGATGGTTAGGTTATAATGGTTAGGTTATAATGGTTATAATGGTTATAATGGCTAGGTTATAATGGTTAGGTTATAATGGTTAGGTTATAATGGTTATAATGGTTAGGTTATAATGGTTAGGTTATAATGGTTAGGTTATAATGGTTAGGTTATAATGGTTAGGTTATAATGGTTATAATGGTTAGGTTATAATGGTTAGGTTATAATGGTTAGGTTATAATGGTTAGGTTATAATGGTTAGGTTATAATGGTTATAATGGTTAGGTTATAATGGTTAGGTTATAATGGTTAGGTTATAATGGCTAGGTTATAATGGTTAGGTTATAATGGTTATAATGGTTAGGTTATAATGGCTAGGTTATAATGGTTAGGTTATAATGGTTATAATGGTTAGGTTATAATGGCTAGGTTATAATGGTTAGGTTATAATGGTTAGGTTATAATGGCTAGGTTATAATGGCTAGGTTATAATGGTTAGGTTATAATGGTTAGGTTATAATGGTTAGGTTATGATGGTTAGGTTATAATGGTTATAATGGTTAGGTTATAATGGTTAGGTTATAATGGTTAGGTTATAATGGTTAGGTTATAATGGTTAGGTTATAATGGCTAGGTTATAATGGTTAGGTTATAATGGTCAGGTTATAATGGTTAGGTTATAATGGTTATAATGGTTAGGTTATAATGGCTATAATGGTTAGGTTATAATGGTTATAATGGTTAGGTTATAATGGCTAGGTTATAATGGTTAGGTTATAATGGTTAGGTTATAATGGCTAGGTTATAATGGTTATAATGGTTAGGTTATAATGGTTAGGTTATAATGGTTAGGTTATAGTGGTTAGGTTATAATGGTTAGGTTATAATGGTTAGGTTATAATGGTTAGGTTATAATGGTTAGGTTATAATGGTTAGGTTATAATGGTTAGGTTATAATGGTTATAATGGTTAGGTTATAATGGTTAGGTTATAATGGTTATAATGGTTAGGTTATAGTGGTTAGGTTATAATGGTTATAATGGTTAGGTTATAGTGGTTAGGTTATAGTGGTTAGGTTATAATGGTTAGGTTATAGTGGTTAGGTTATAGTGGTTAGGTTATAGTGGTTAGGTTATGATGGTTAGGTTATAATGGTTAGGTTATAATGGTTAGGTTAAAATGGTTAGGTTATAATGGTTAGGTTATAATGGTTATAATGGTTATAATGGCTAGGTTATAATGGTTAGGTTATAATGGTTAGGTTATAATGGTTAGGTTATAATGGCTAGGTTATAATGGTTAGGTTAAAATGGTTAGGTTATAATGGTTAGGTTATAATGGTTAGGTTATAATGGTTATAATGGTTATAATGGCTAGGTTATAATGGTTAGGTTATAATGGTTAGGTTATAATGGTTAGGTTATAATGGCTAGGTTATAATGGTTAGGTTATAATGGTTAGGTTATAGTGGTTAGGTTATAGTGGTTAGGTCATAGTGGTTAGGTTATAGTGGTTAGGTTATGATGGTTAGGTTATAATGGTTAGGTTATAATGGTTATAATGGTTATAATGGCTAGGTTATAATGGTTAGGTTATAATGGTTAGGTTATAATGGCTAGGTTATAATGGTTAGGTTATAATGGTTAGGTTATAATGGTTAGGTTATAATGGTTAGGTTATAATGGTTAGGTTATAATGGTTAGGTTATAATGGTTATAATGGTTAGGTTATAATGGTTAGGTTATGATGGTTATAATGGTTAGGTTATAATGGTTAGGTTATAATGGTTATAATGGTTAGGTTATAATGGTTATAATGGTTAGGTTATAATGGTTAGGTTATAATGGTTATAATGGTTAGGTTATAATGGTTAGGTTATAATGGTTAGGTTATAGTGGTTAGGTTATAATGGTTAGGTTATAATGGTTAGGTTATAATGGTTAGGTTATAATGGTTAGGTTATAATGGTTATAATGGTTAGGTTATAATGGTTAGGTTATAATGGTTAGGTTATAATGGTTATAATGGTTAGGTTATAATGGTTATAATGGTTAGGTTATAATGGTTAGGTTATAATGGTTATAATGGTTAGGTTATAATGGTTAGGTTATAATGGTTAGGTTATAGTGGTTAGGTTATAGTGGTTAGGTTATAATGGTTAGGTTATAATGGTTAGGTTATAATGGTTAGGTTATAATGGTTAGGTTATAATGGTTATAATGGTTAGGTTATAATGGTTATAATGGTTAGGTTATAATGGTTAGGTTATAATGGTTAGGTTATAATGGTTAGGTTATAATGGTTAGGTTATAGTGGTTAGGTTATAATGGTTATAATGGTTAGGTTATAATGGTTATAATGGTTAGGTTATAATGGTTAGGTTATGATGGTTATAATGGTTAGGTTATAATGGTTAGGTTATAATGGTTAGGTTATAATGGTTAGGTTATAATGGTTATAATGGTTAGGTTATAATGGTTATAATGGTTAGGTTATAATGGTTAGGTTATAATGGTTAGGTTATAATGGTTATAATGGTTAGGTTATAATGGTTATAATGGTTAGGTTATAATGGTTAGGTTATAATGGTTAGGTTATAGTGGTTAGGTTATAATGGTTAGGTTATAATGGTTAGGTTATAATGGTTATAATGGTTATAATGGTTAGGTTATAATGGTTATAATGGTTAGGTTATAATGGTTAGGTTATAATGGTTATAATGGTTAGGTTATAGTGGTTAGGTTATAATGGTTATAATGGTTAGGTTATAATGGTTAGGTTATAGTGGTTAGGTTATAGTGGTTAGGTTATAGTGGTTAGGTTATGATGGTTAGGTTATAATGGTTAGGTTATAATGGTTAGGTTATAATGGTTATAATGGTTATAATGGTTATAATGGTTATAATGGTTAGGTTATAATGGTTAGGTTATAATGGTTAGGTTATAATGGTTAGGTTATAATGGTTAGGTTATAATGGTCAGGTTATAATGGTTAGGTTATAATGGTCAGGTTATAATGGTCAGGTTATAATGGTTAGGTTATAATGGTCAGGTTATAATGGTTAGGTTATAATGGTCAGGTTATAATGGCTAGGTTATAATGGTTAGGTTATAATGGTTATAATGGTTAGGTTATAATGGTTAGGTTATGATGGTTATAATGGTTAGGTTATGATGGTTATAATGGTTAGGTTATGATGGTTATAATGGTTAGGTTATAATGGTTATGTTATGATGGTTATAATGGTTAGGTTATAATGGTTAGGTTATAATGGTTAGGTTATAATGGTTAGGTTATAATGGTTATAATGGTTAGGTTATAGTGGTTAGGTTATAATGGTTATAATGGTTAGGTTATAGTGGTTAGGTTATAATGGTTATAATGGTTAGGTTATAATGGTTAGGTTATAATGGTTATAATGGTTAGGTTATAGTGGTTAGGTTATAATGGTTATAATGGTTAGGTTATAGTGGTTAGGTTATAGTGGTTAGGTTATAGTGGTTAGGTTATAGTGGTTAGGTTATGATGGTTAGGTTATAGTGGTTAGGTTATAGTGGTTAGGTTATAGTGGTTAGGTTATGATGGTTAGGTTATAATGGTTAGGTTATAATGGTTAGGTTATAATGGTTAGGTTATAATGGTTATAATGGTTAGGTTATAATGGTTAGGTTATAATGGTTAGGTTATAATGGTTAGGTTATAATGGTTAGGTTATAATGGTCAGGTTATAATGGTTAGGTTATAATGGTCAGGTTATAATGGTCAGGTTATAATGGCTAGGTTATAATGGTTAGGTTATAATGGTTATAATGGTTAGGTTATAATGGTTAGGTTATGATGGTTATAATGGTTAGGTTATGATGGTTATAATGGTTAGGTTATGATGGTTATATTGGTTAGGTTATAATGGTTATGTTATGATGGTTATAATGGTTAGGTTATAATGGTTAGGTTATAATGGTTATAATGGTTAGGTTATAATGGTTAGGTTATGATGGTTATAATGGTTAGGTTATAATGGTTAGGTTATAATGGTTAGGTTATAATGGTTAGGTTATAATGGTTAGGTTATAATGGTTAGGTTATAATGGTTATAATGGTTAGGTTATAATGGTTAGGTTATAATGGTTATAATGGTTAGGTTATAATGGTTAGGTTATAATGGTTAGGTTATAGTGGTTAGGTTATAATGGTTAGGTTATAATGGTTAGGTTATAATGGTTAGGTTATAATGGTTAGGTTATAATGGTTATAATGGTTAGGTTATAATGGTTAGGTTATAATGGTTAGGTTATAATGGTTATAATGGTTAGGTTATAATGGTTATAATGGTTAGGTTATAATGGTTAGGTTATAATGGTTATAATGGTTAGGTTATAATGGTTAGGTTATAATGGTTAGGTTATAGTGGTTAGGTTATAATGGTTAGGTTATAATGGTTAGGTTATAATGGTTAGGTTATAATGGTTAGGTTATAATGGTTATAATGGTTAGGTTATAATGGTTATAATGGTTAGGTTATAATGGTTAGGTTATAATGGTTAGGTTATAATGGTTAGGTTATAATGGTTAGGTTATAGTGGTTAGGTTATAATGGTTATAATGGTTAGGTTATAATGGTTATAATGGTTAGGTTATAATGGTTAGGTTATGATGGTTATAATGGTTAGGTTATAATGGTTAGGTTATAATGGTTAGGTTATAATGGTTAGGTTATAATGGTTAGGTTATAATGGTTATAATGGTTAGGTTATAATGGTTATAATGGTTAGGTTATAATGGTTAGGTTATAATGGTTAGGTTATAATGGTTATAATGGTTAGGTTATAATGGTTATAATGGTTAGGTTATAATGGTTAGGTTATAATGGTTAGGTTATAGTGGTTAGGTTATAATGGTTAGGTTATAATGGTTAGGTTATAATGGTTATAATGGTTATAATGGTTAGGTTATAATGGTTATAATGGTTAGGTTATAATGGTTAGGTTATAATGGTTATAATGGTTAGGTTATAGTGGTTAGGTTATAATGGTTATAATGGTTAGGTTATAATGGTTAGGTTATAGTGGTTAGGTTATAGTGGTTAGGTTATAGTGGTTAGGTTATGATGGTTAGGTTATAATGGTTAGGTTATAATGGTTAGGTTATAATGGTTATAATGGTTATAATGGTTATAATGGTTATAATGGTTAGGTTATAATGGTTAGGTTATAATGGTTAGGTTATAATGGTTAGGTTATAATGGTCAGGTTATAATGGTTAGGTTATAATGGTCAGGTTATAATGGTCAGGTTATAATGGTTAGGTTATAATGGTCAGGTTATAATGGTTAGGTTATAATGGTCAGGTTATAATGGCTAGGTTATAATGGTTAGGTTATAATGGTTATAATGGTTAGGTTATAATGGTTAGGTTATGATGGTTATAATGGTTAGGTTATGATGGTTATAATGGTTAGGTTATGATGGTTATAATGGTTAGGTTATAATGGTTATGTTATGATGGTTATAATGGTTAGGTTATAATGGTTAGGTTATAATGGTTAGGTTATAATGGTTAGGTTATAATGGTTATAATGGTTAGGTTATAGTGGTTAGGTTATAATGGTTATAATGGTTAGGTTATAGTGGTTAGGTTATAATGGTTATAATGGTTAGGTTATAGTGGTTAGGTTATAGTGGTTAGGTTATAGTGGTTAGGTTATAGTGGTTAGGTTATGATGGTTAGGTTATAGTGGTTAGGTTATAGTGGTTAGGTTATAGTGGTTAGGTTATGATGGTTAGGTTATAATGGTTAGGTTATAATGGTTATAATGGTTAGGTTATAATGGTTAGGTTATAATGGTTAGGTTATAATGGTTAGGTTATAATGGTTAGGTTATAATGGTCAGGTTATAATGGTCAGGTTATAATGGCTAGGTTATAATGGTTAGGTTATAATGGTTATAATGGTTAGGTTATAATGGTTAGGTTATGATGGTTATAATGGTTAGGTTATGATGGTTATAATGGTTAGGTTATGATGGTTATATTGGTTAGGTTATAATGGTTATGTTATGATGGTTATAATGGTTAGGTTATAATGGTTAGGTTATAATGGTTATAATGGTTAGGTTATAGTGGTTAGGTTATAATGGTTATAATGGTTAGGTTATAGTGGTTAGGTTATAGTGGTTAGGTTATAGTGGTTAGGTTATAGTGGTTAGGTTATGATGGTTAGGTTATAGTGGTTAGGTTATAGTGGTTAGGTTATAGTGGTTAGGTTATGATGGTTAGGTTATAATGGTTAGGTTATAATGGTTAGGTTATAATGGTTATAATGGTTAGGTTATAATGGTTAGGTTATAATGGTTAGGTTATAATGGTTAGGTTATAATGGTTAGGTTATAATGGTCAGGTTATAATGGTTAGGTTATAATGGTCAGGTTATAATGGTCAGGTTATAATGGCTAGGTTATAATGGTTAGGTTATAATGGTTATAATGGTTAGGTTATAATGGTTAGGTTATGATGGTTATAATGGTTAGGTTATGATGGTTATAATGGTTAGGTTATGATGGTTATATTGGTTAGGTTATAATGGTTATGTTATGATGGTTATAATGGTTAGGTTATAATGGTTAGGTTATAATGGTTATAATGGTTAGGTTATAATGGTTAGGTTATGATGGTTATAATGGTTAGGTTATAATGGTTAGGTTATAATGGTTAGGTTATAATGGTTAGGTTATAATGGTTAGGTTATAATGGTTAGGTTATAATGTTTAGGTTATAATGGTTAGGTTATAATGGTTATAATGGTTATAATGGTTAGGTTATAGTGGTTAGGTTATAGTGGTTAGGTTATAGTGGTTAGGTTATGATGGTTAGGTTATAATGGTTAGGTTATAATGGTTATAATGGTTATAATGGTTAGGTTATAATGGTTAGGTTATAATGGTCAGGTTATAATGGTTAGGTTATAATGGTCAGGTTATAATGGTCAGGTTATAATGGTTAGGTTATAATGGTTAGGTTATAATGGTTATAATGGTTAGGTTATAATGGTTAGGTTATAATGGTTAGGTTATAATGGTTAGGTTATAATGGTTAGGTTATAATGGTTAGGTTATAGTGGTTAGGTTATAATGGTTAGGTTATAATGGTTAGGTTATAATGGTTATAATGGTTAGGTTATAATGGTTATAATGGTTAGGTTATAATGGTTAGGTTATAATGGTTATAATGGTTAGGTTATAGTGGTTAGGTTATAATGGTTATAATGGTTAGGTTATAATGGTTATAATGGTTAGGTTATAATGGTTAGGTTATGATGGTTATAATGGTTAGGTTATAATGGTTAGGTTATAATGGTTATAATGGTTAGGTTATAATGGTTATAATGGTTAGGTTATAATGGTTAGGTTATAATGGTTATAATGGTTAGGTTATAATGGTTAGGTTATAGTGGTTAGGTTATAATGGTTAGGTTATAATGGTTAGGTTATAATGGTTATAATGGTTAGGTTATAATGGTTAGGTTATAATGGTTAGGTTATAATGGTTATAATGGTTAGGTTATAGTGGTTAGGTTATAATGGTTATAATGGTTAGGTTATAGTGGTTAGGTTATAGTGGTTAGGTTATGATGGTTAGGTTATAATGGTTAGGTTATAGTGGTTAGGTTATAGTGGTTAGGTTATAGTGGTTAGGTTATGATGGTTAGGTTATAATGGTTAGGTTATAATGGTTAGGTTATAATGGTTAGGTTATAATGGTTAGGTTATAATGGTTAGGTTATAATGGTCAGGTTATAATGGTTAGGTTATAATGGTCAGGTTATAATGGCTAGGTTATAATGGTTAGGTTATAATGGTTATAATGGTTAGGTTATGATGGTTATAATGGTTAGGTTATGATGGTTATAATGGTTAGGTTATAATGGTTATGTTATGATGGTTATAATGGTTAGGTTATAATGGTTAGGTTATAATGGTTATAATGGTTAGGTTATAATGGTTAGGTTATAATGGTTAGGTTATAATGGTTATAATGGTTAGGTTATAATGGTTAGGTTATAATGGTTATAATGGTTAGGTTATAATGGTTAGGTTATAATGGTTAGGTTATAATGGTTAGGTTATAATGGTTATAATGGTTAGGTTATAATGGTTAGGTTATAATGGTTATAATGGTTAGGTTATAATGGTTAGGTTATAATGGTTATAATGGTTAGGTTATAATGGTTATAATGGTTAGGTTATAATGGTTATAATGGTTAGGTTATAATGGTTAGGTTATAATGGTTAGGTTATAATGGTTATAATGGTTAGGTTATAATGGTTATAATGGTTAGGTTATGATGGTTAGGTTATGATGGTTATAATGGTTAGGTTATAATGGTTAGGTTATAATGGTTAGGTTATAATGGTTAGGTTATAATGGTTAGGTTATAATGGTTAGGTTATAATGGTTATGATGGTTATAATGGTTAGGTTATAATGGTTATGATGGTTAGGTTATAATGGTTAGGTTATAATGGTTAGGTTATAATGGTTAGGTTATAATGGTTAGGTTATAATGGTTAGGTTATAATGGTTATAATGGTTAGGTTATAATGGTTAGGTTATAATGGTTATAATGGTTAGGTTATAATGGTTAGGTTATAATGGTTAGGTTATAATGGTTAGGTTATAATGGTTAGGTTATAATGGTTAGGTTATAATGGTTAGGTTATAATGGTTAGGTTATAATGGTTATGATGGTTAGGTTATAATGGTTAGGTTATAATGGTTAGGTTATAATGGTTAGGTTATAATGGTTATAATGGTTAGGTTATAATGGTTAGGTTATAATGGTTAGGTTATAATGGTTATGATGGTTAGGTTATAATGGTTAGGTTATAATGGTTATAATGGTTAGGTTATAATGGTTATAATGGTTAGGTTATAATGGTTAGGTTATAATGGTTAGGTTATAATGGTTAGGTTATAATGGTTAGGTTATAATGGTTAGGTTATAATGGTTAGGTTATAATGGTTAGGTTATAATGGTTAGGTTATAATGGTTAGGTTATAATGGTTAGGTTATAATGGTTAGGTTATAATGGTTATGATGGTTAGGTTATAATGGTTATGATGGTTAGGTTATAATGGTTATGTTATAATGGTTATAATGGTTAGGTTATAATGGTTAGGTTATGATGGTTAGGTTATAATGGTTATAATGGTTAGGTTATAATGGTTATAATGGTTAGGTTATAATGGTTAGGTTATAATGGTTAGGTTATAATGGTTAGGTTATGATGGTTAGGTTATGATGGTTAGGTTATAATGGTTAGGTTATAATGGTTAGGTTATAATGGTTATAATGGTTAGGTTATAATGGTTATAATGGTTAGGTTATAATGGTTAGGTTATAATGGTTAGGTTATAATGGTTAGGTTATGATGGTTAGGTTATGATGGTTAGGTTATAATGGTTAGGTTATGATGGCTAGGTTATGATGGTTATAATGGTTAGGTTATAATGGTTAGGTTATAATGGTTAGGTTATAATGGTTAGGTTATAATGGCTGGGCCCCATCACTACTGTATAGATGTTATAATGAGGTGATACTAAACCTGTGGGTCTCCAGGCTTTATGAGAGAGCTGGGCCCCATCACTACTGTATAGATGTTATAATGAGGTGATACTAAACCTGTGGGTCTCCAGGCTTTATGAGAGAGCTGGGCCCCATCACTACTGTATAGATGTTATAATGAGGTTATACTAAACCTGTGGGTCTCCAGGCTTTATGAGAGAGCTGGGCCCCATCACTACTGTATAGATGTTATAATGAGGTGATATTAAACCTGTGGGTCTCCAGGCTTTATGAGAGAGCTGGGCCCCATCACTACTGTATAGATGTTATAATGAGGTGATATTAAACCTGTGGGTCTCCAGGCTTTATGAGAGAGCTGGGCCGGGTCAGCTCGACGAGCAGTTCTGCTACGTTAGTGACGTCCACCTCGGCCAGCGGAGACGTAGCCGGAGCATTCAGCAGGGTCTGGAGGGTGGGCAGGAAACACTCCTCCACACACTCCTGGTGGGCCCTGAACACACACACACACACAGTCAGTAAACACACTCCTGGTGGGCCCTGAACACACACACACACAGTCAGTAAACACACTCCTGGTGGGCCCTGAACACACACACACACAGTCAGTAAACACACTCATGGTGGGCCCTGAACACACACACACACACAGTCAGTAAACACACTCCTGGTGGGCCCTGAACACACACACAGTCAGTAAACACACTCCTGGTGGGCCCTGAACACACACACACACACACACACACACACACACACACACAGTCAGTAAACACACTCCTGGTGGGCCCTGAACACACACACACACACACACCAGTCAGTCAGTATACACACTCCTGGTGGACCCTGAACACAAACAGTCAGTAAACACACTCCTGGTGGACCGTAAACACACTCCTGGTGGTCCCTGAACACACACACAGTCAGTATACACACTCCTGGTGGGCCCTGAACACACACACAGTCAGTAAACACACTCCTGGTGGACCGTAAACACACTCCTGGTGGGCCCTGAACACACACACAGTCAGTAAACACACTCCTGGTGGACCGTAAACACAAACAGTCAGTAAACACACTCCTGGTGGGCCCTGAACACAAACAGTCAGTATACACACTCCTGGTGGGCCCTGAACACACACACAGTCAGTAAACACACTCCTGGTGGGCCCTGAACACACACACAGTCAGTAAACACACTCCTGGTGGGCCCTGAACACACACACAGTCAGTATACACACTCCTGGTGGGCCCTGAACACACAGTCAGTAAACACACTCCTGGTGGGCCCTGAACACAAACAGTCAGTATACACACTCCTGGTGGACCCTGAACACACACACAGTCAGTAAACACACTGCTGGTGGACCCTGAACACACAGTCAGTATACACACTCCTGGTGGGCCCTGAACACACACACAGTCAGTAAACACACTCCTGGTGGGCCCTGAACACACACACAGTCAGTAAACACACTCCTGGTGGGCCCTGAACACAAACAGTCAGCAAACACACTCCTGGTGGGCCCTGAACACACACACAGTCAGTAAACACACTCCTGGTGGGCCCTGAACACACACACAGTCAGTATACACACTCCTGGTGGGCCCTGAACACAAACAGTCAGTAAACACACTCCTGGTGGGCCCTGAACACACACCCAGTCAGTAAACACACTGCTGGTGGACCCTGAACACACACACAGTCAGTAAACACACTCCTGGTGGGCCCTGAACACACACAGTCAGCAAACACACTCCTGGTGGGCCCTGAACACACACACAGTCAGTAAACACACTCCTGGTGGGCCCTGAACACACACCCAGTCAGTAAACACACTCCTGGTGGGCCCTGAACACACAGTCAGTATACACACTCCTGGTGGGCCCTGAACACAGTCAGTAAACAAGTAAATATGGATTCATATAGTAACCAAAACAGTGTTAACCAAATCAAAATATATTTTATATTTGAGATTCTTTAAAGTAGCCACTCTTTGCCTTGATGACATCTTTGCACATTCTTGGCATTCTCTCAACCAGCTTCATGAGGTAGTCACCTGGAATGCATTTCAATTAACAGGCGTGCCTTGTTAAAAAGTTAATTTGTGGAATTTCTTTCCTTCTTAATGCATTTGAGCCAATCAGTTGTGATTTGACAAAGTAGGGGTGGTATACAGAAGATGGCCCTATTTGGTAAAATACCAATATTATGGCAAGAACAGCTCAAATAAGCAGAGAGAAACGACAGTCCATCATTACTTTAACACATGAAGGTCAGTCAATCCGGAAAATGTCAAGAACTTTTAAAGTTTCTTCAAGTGCAGTCGCAAAAACCATCAAGCGCTATGATGAAACTGGTTCTCATGAGGACCGCCTCAGGAATGGAAGTCCCAGAGTTACCTTTACTGCTGAGGATAAGTTCATGAGAGTTACCAGCCTCAGATTGCAGCCCAAATAAATGCTTCACAGAGTTCAAGTAACAGACACATCTCAACATCAACTGTTCAGAGGAGACTGCGTGAATCAGGCCTTTATGGTTGAATTGCTGCAAACAAACCACTACTAAAGGACACCAATAAGAAGAAGAGACTTGATTGGGCCAAGAAACACGAGCAATGGACATTAGACCGGTGGAAATGAGTCCAAATCTGAGATTTTTGTAAGACGCAGAGTAAGTGAACAAATGATCTCTGCATGTGTGGTTCCCACCGCGAAGCATGGAGGAGGAGGTGGTGTGATGGTGTGGGTGGTGCTTTGCTTGTGACACTGTCAATGATATATTTAGAAGTCAAGGCAGACTTCTGGTTTGCTCTTAATGTGACTATCCTTTGTTTTTCAACAGGGCAATAACCCAACACACCTCCAGGCTGTCTAAGGGTATATCCACAGTGTATCTAGGGGTCAGAGTGTATCCACAGTGTATCTAGGGGTCAGAGTGTATCCACAGTGTATCTAGGGGTCAGAGTATATCCACAGTGTATCTAGGGGTCAGAGTATATCCACAGTGTATCTAGGGGTCAGAGTGTATCTAGGGGTCAGAGTATATCCACAGTGTATCTAGGGGTCAGAGTATATCCACAGTGTATCTAGGGGTCAGAGTATATCCACAGTGTATCTAGGGGTCAGAGTGTGTCTAGGGGTCAGAGTGTGTCTAGGGGTCAGAGTATATCCACAGTGTATCTAGGGGTCAGAGTGTATCTAGGGGTCAGAGTATATCCACAGTGTATCTAGGGGTCAGAGTATATCCACAGTGTATCTAGGGGTCAGAGTATTTCCACAGTGTATCTAGGGGTCAGAGTGTATCTAGGGGTCAGAGTATATCCACAGTGTATCTAGGGGTCAGAGTATATCCACAGTGTATCTAGGGGTCAGAGTATATCCACAGTGTATCTAGGGGTCAGAGTATATCCACAGTGTATCTAGGGGTCAGAGTATATCTAGGGGTCAGAGTATATCTAGGGGTCAGAGTATATCTAGGGGTCAGAGTATATCTAGGGGTCAGAGTATATCCACAGTGTATCTAGGGGTCAGAGTGTATCTAGGGGTCAGAGTATATCCACAGTGTATCTAGGGGTCAGAGTATATCCACAGTGTATCTAGGGGTCAGAGTATATCCACAGTGTATCTAGGGGTCAGAGTATATCCACAGTGTATCTAGGGGTCAGAGTATATCTAGGGGTCAGAGTATATCTAGGGGTCAGAGTATATCTAGGGGTCAGAGTATATCTAGGGGTCAGAGTATATCCACAGTGTATCTAGGGGTCAGAGTATATCTAGGGGTCAGAGTATATCCACAGTGTATCTAGGGGTCAGAGTATTTCCACAGTGTATCTAGGGGTCAGAGTATATCTAGGGGTCAGAGTATATCCACAGTGTATCTAGGGGTCAGAGTATTTCCACAGTGTATCTAGGGGTCAGAGTATATCCACAGTGTATCTAGGGGTCAGAGAATATCCACAGTGTATCTAGGGGTCAGAGTATTTCCACAGTGTATCTAGGGGTCAGAGTATATCCACAGTGTATCTAGGGGTCAGAGTATATCCACAGTGTATCTAGGGGTCAGAGTATATCTAGGGGTCAGAGTATATCCACAGTGTATCTAGGGGTCAGAGTATTTCCACAGTGTATCTACGGGTCAGAGTATATCTAGGGGTCAGAGTATATCTAGGGGTCAGAGTATATCTAGGGGTCAGAGTATATCTAGGGGTCAGAGTATATCTAGGGGTCAGAGTATATCTAGGGGTCAGAGTATATCCACAGTGTATCTAGGGGTCAGAGTATTTCCACAGTGTATCTAGGGGTCAGAGTATATCTAGGGGTCAGAGTATATCCACAGTGTATCTAGGGGTCAGAGTATTTCCACAGTGTATCTAGGGGTCAGAGTATATCCACAGTGTATCTAGGGGTCAGAGTATATCCACAGTGTATCTAGGGGTCAGAGTATTTCCACAGTGTATCTAGGGGTCAGAGTATATCCACAGTGTATCTAGGGGTCAGAGTATATCCACAGTGTATCTAGGGGTCAGAGTGTATCTAGGGGTCAGAGTATTTCCACAGTGTATCTAGGGGTCAGAGTATATCCACAGTGTATCTAGGGGTCAGAGTATATCCACAGTGTATCTAGGGGTCAGAGTATATCTAGGGGTCAGAGTATATCCACAGTGTATCTAGGGGTCAGAGTATATCCACAGTGTATCTAGGGGTCAGAGTATATCCACAGTGTATCTAGGGGTCAGAGTGTGTCTAGGGGTCAGAGTGTATCCACAGTGTATCTAGGGGTCAGAGTGTATCTAGGGGTCAGAGTATATCCACAGTGTATCTAGGGGTCAGAGTATATCCACAGTGTATCTAGGGGTCAGAGTATATCCACAGTGTATCTAGGGGTCAGAGTATATCCACAGTGTATCTAGGGGTCAGAGTATATCTAGGGGTCAGAGTATATCTAGGGGTCAGACTATATCTAGGGGTCAGAGTATATCTAGGGGTCAGAGTATATCCACAGTGTATCTAGGGGTCAGAGTATTTCCACAGTGTATCTAGGGGTCAGAGTATATCTAGGGGTCAGAGTATATCTAGGGGTCAGAGTATATCTAGGGGTCAGAGTATATCTAGGGGTCAGAGTATTTCCACAGTGTATCTAGGGGTCAGAGTATATCTAGGGGTCAGAGTATATCCACAGTGTATCTAGGGGTCAGAGTATTTCCACAGTGTATCTAGGGGTCAGAGTATATCCACAGTGTATCTAGGGGTCAGAGTATTTCCACAGTGTATCTAGGGGTCAGAGTATTTCCACAGTGTATCTAGGGGTCAGAGTATATCCACAGTGTATCTAGGGGTCAGAGTATTTCCACAGTGTATCTAGGGGTCAGAGTGTATCCACAGTGTATCTAGGGGTCAGAGTATATCCACAGTGTATCTAGGGGTCAGAGTATATCCACAGTGTATCTAGGGGTCAGAGTATATCCACAGTGTATCTAGGGGTCAGAGTATATCCACAGTGTATCTAGGGGTCAGAGTATATCCACAGTGTATCTAGGGGTCAGAGTATATCTAGGGGTCAGAGTATTTCCACAGTGTATCTAGGGGTCAGAGTATATCCGCAGTGTATCTAGGGGTCAGAGAATATCCACAGTGTATCTAGGGGTCAGAGTATATCTAGGGGTCAGAGTACATCTAGGGGTCAGAGTATTTCCACAGTGTATCTAGGGGTCAGAGTATTTCCACAGTGTATCTAGGGGTCAGAGTGTATCTAGGGGTCAGTGTATATCCACAGTGTATCTAGGGGTCAGTGTATATCCACAGTGTATCTAGGGGTCAGAGTATATCCACAGTGTATCTAGGGGTCAGAGTATATCTAGGGGTCAGAGTATATCCACAGTGTATCTAGGGGTCAGTGTATATCCACAGTGTATCTAGGGGTCAGAGTATATCCACAGTGTATCTAGGGGTCAGAGTGTGTCTAGGGGTCAGAGTATATCCACAGTGTATCTAGGGGTCAGAGTATATCTAGGGGTCAGAGTATATCCACAGTGTATCTAGGGGTCAGAGTGTATCCACAGTGTATCTAGGGGTCAGAGTGTATCCACAGTGTATCTAGGGGTCAGAGTGTATCCACAGTGTATCTAGGGGTCAGAGTATATCTAGGGGTCAGAGTATATCCACAGTGTATCTAGGGGTCAGAGTGTATCCACAGTGTATCTAGGGGTCAGAGTATATCCACAGTGTATCTAGGGGTCAGAGTATATCCACAGTGTATCTAGGGGTCAGAGTATATCCACAGTGTATCTAGGGGTCAGAGTACATCTAGGGGTCAGAGTATATCCACAGTGTATCTAGGGGTCAGAGTATATCCACAGTGTATCTAGGGGTCAGAGTACATCTAGGGGTCAGAGTATATCCACAGTGTATCTAGGGGTCAGAGTATATCTAGGGGTCAGAGTGTGTCTAGGGGTCAGAGTATATCCACAGTGTATCTAGGGGTCAGAGTATATCTAGGGGTCAGAGTATATCCACAGTGTATCTAGGGGTCAGAGTATATCCACAGTGTATCTAGGGGTCAGAGTACATCTAGGGGTCAGAGTGTATCCACAGTGTATCTAGGGGTCAGAGTATATCCACAGTGTATCTAGGGGTCAGAGTGTATCCACAGTGTATCTAGGGGTCAGAGTATATCCACAGTGTATCTAGGGGTCAGAGTGTATCTAGGGGTCAGAGTATATCTAGGGGTCAGAGTATATCCACAGTGTATCTAGGGGTCAGAGTATATCCACAGTGTATCTAGGGGTCAGAGTGTATCTAGGGGTCAGAGTATATCTAGGGGTCAGAGTATATCCACAGTGTATCTAGGGGTCAGAGTATATCCACAGTGTATCTAGGGGTCAGAGTATATCCACAGTGTATCTAGGGGTCAGAGTATATCCACAGTGTATCTAGGGGTCAGAGTATATCCACAGTGTATCTAGGGGTCAGAGTATATCCACAGTGTATCTAGGGGTCAGAGTATATCCACAGTGTATCTAGGGGTCAGAGTATATCCACAGTGTATCTAGGGGTCAGAGTATATCCACAGTGTATCTAGGGGTCAGAGTATATCCACAGTGTATCTAGGGGTCAGAGTATATCCACAGTGTATCTAGGGGTCAGAGTATATCCACAGTGTATCTAGGGGTCAGAGTATATCCACAGTGTATCTAGGGGTCAGAGTATATCCACAGTGTATCTAGGGGTCAGAGTATATCCACAGTGTATCTAGGGGTCAGAGTATTTCCACAGTGTATCTAGGGGTCAGAGTGTATCCACAGTGTATCTAGGGGTCAGAGTATTTCCACAGTGTATCCAAGGGTGTGTTGTACCTGCTCTCCCGGGCGTACAGCTGGAAGAACACGCCAAGGCAGTGGCGTAGTCTGGTGTCGTCCTCGGTGACGGGGTTGTACCATAGCAACACCAATCGGGAGAGGAGCTTGGCGCTGGAGATCCGCCCGGAATACATCAGCTTGGCCAGACCCTCCGCTGTCTCGGTACGCAGCTCAGACACCTGCACACACACACACCGAATCATAAACACACACACACACCGAATCATAAACACACACACACACACACACCGAATCATAAACACACACACACACACACACCGAATCATAAACACACACACACACACACACACACCGAATCATAAACACACACACACACACACACACCGAATCATAAACACACACACACACACACACACCGAATCATAAACACACACACACACACACACACCGAATCATAAACACACACACACACACACACACCGAATCATAAACACACACACACACACACACACCGAATCATAAACACACACACACACACACACCGAATCATAAACACACACACACACACACACACACACCGAATCATAAACACACACACACACACCGAATCATAAACACACACACACACACCGAATCATAAACACACACACACACCGAATCATAAACACACACACACCGAATTATAAACACACACACACCGAATCATAAACACACACACACACACCGAATCATAAACACACACACACACTTTCTAACACACACACTTTCTAACACACACACTTTCTAACACACACACACTTTCTAACACACACACACACACACTTTCTAACACACACACACACACACACACTTTCTAACACACACACACACTTTCTAACACACACACACACACCTCGCTGTCCAGGAAGTCAGACAGCATCATCAGGATGGACTGAGCGGTGCTGCTCCCCTCCTCCGGCTCCTCCCCCTTCTCCTGGTCTTCCTGGTTGGCTGGCGAATGGGAGGGCTGTGCTGTCGCGGGGGCGGGGCGTTCAGCCAGCATTGCGAAGCCGTAGAGCAGCAGCAGGTCGATGACTGACCTCAGAGCACTGATACGGATCTTAACATCATCTAGCTGGGCGATCTACAGAGAGACAGAGACAGAGAGGATCTATACCTCATCTAGCTGGGCTATCTACAGAGACACAGAGGGTCTATACCTCATCTAGCTGGGCTATCTACAGAGAGACACAGAGGGTCTATACCTCATCTAGCTGGATTATCTACAGAGAGACAGAGGGTCTATACCTCATCTAGCTGGGCTATCTACAGAGACACAGAGGGTCTATACCTCATCTAGCTGGGCTATCTACAGAGACACAGAGGGTCTATACCTCATCTAGCTGGGCTATCTACAGAGACACAGAGGGTCTATACCTCATCTAGCTGGGCTATCTACAGAGAGACAGAGGGTCTATACCTCATCTAGCTGGGCGATCTACAGAGACACAGAGGGTCTATACCTCATCTAGCTGGGCTATCTACAGAGAGACAGAGGGTCTATACCTCATCTAGCTGGGCGATCTACAGAGACACAGAGACACAGAGGGTCTATACCTCATCTAGCTGGGCTATCTACAGAGAGACAGAGGGTCTATACCTCATCTAGCTGGGCGATCTACAGAGACACAGAGGGTCTATACCTCATCTAGCTGGGATATCTACAGAGAGACACAGAGGGTCTATACCTCATCTAGCTGGGCTATCTACAGAGACACAGAGGATCTATACCTCATCTAGCTGGGCTATCTACAGAGACACAGAGGATCTATACCTCATCTAGCTGGGCTATCTACAGAGACACAGAGGGTCTATACCTCATCTAGCTGGGCTATCTACAGAGACAGAGAGGGTCTATACCTCATCTAGCTGGGCTATCTACAGAGACACAGAGGGTCTATACCTCATCTAGCTGGGCTATCTACAGAGACAGAGAGGGTCTATACCTCATCTAGCTGGGCTATCTACAGAGACACAGAGGGTCTATACCTCATCTAGCTGGGCTATCTACAGAGAGGGTCTATACCTCATCTAGCTGGGCTATCTACAGAGAGACAGAGACACAGAGAGGGTCTATACCTCATCTAGCTGGGCTATCTACAGAGAGACAGAGACACAGAGGGTCTATACCTCATCTAGCTGGGCTATCTACAGAGAGGGTCTATACCTCATCTAGCTGGGCTATCTACAGAGGCCGAGGGTTCTTATTGTAGGTACCTGCAGCAGCAGCACCAGATGTGTGTTGACCAGGTCTTTGCTGTGCAGAGCACAGGTCCCCAAACACACCACTGCCATGTTCCTCACCGCTGGCTGGGCGTTGGATATACTGGGCAGGATCTGACAGGAGGGAGGGAGGACGGGAGGGAGGAGAGGGGGAGGG
The DNA here is from genome assembly GCF_029448725.1 of Salvelinus fontinalis. Taxonomy (NCBI): domain Eukaryota; kingdom Metazoa; phylum Chordata; class Actinopteri; order Salmoniformes; family Salmonidae; genus Salvelinus; species Salvelinus fontinalis. The sequence continues at coordinate 229,991 of NW_026600422.1, read as the reverse complement.
AGGGAAGAGAGGGAGGGAGGAAGGAGAGGGAGGGAGGAAGGAGAGGGAGGGAGGAAGGAAGGGAGGGAGGGAGGAAGGAGAGGGAGGGAGGGAGGAAGGAGAGGGAGGGAGGAAGGAGAGGGAGGGAGGGAGGGAGGGAGGGAGGGAGGGAGGGAGGAGAGGGAGGGAGGGGGAGAGGGGGAGGGAGGGAGGGAGGAGAGGGGAGGGAGGGGGAGAGGGTGGGAGGGAAGGGGAGAGGGAGGGGGAGAGGAAGGGAGGAAGGAGAGGGAGGGAGGGAAGAGAGGGAGGAAGGAGAGGGAGGGAGGAGAGGGAGGGAGGAGAGGGAGGGAGGAGAGGGAGGGAGGGAGGAGAGGGGGAGGGAGGGAAGAGAGGGGGAGGGAGGGAAGAGAGGGGGAGGGAGGGAAGAGAGGGGGAGAAGGGGGAGGGAGGAGAGGGGGAGGGAGGGAGGGAGGAGAGGGGGAGGGAGGAGAGGGGGAGGGAGGAGAGGAGAGGGAGGGAGGGAGGAGAGGGGGAGGGAGGGAGGGAGGGAAGAGAGGGAGGAGGGAGGAGGGAGGGAGGGAGGGAGGAGAGGGGGAGGGAGGGAGGAGAGGGGGAGGGAGGGAGAGAGGGGGAGGGAGGGAGGAGAGGGAGGGAGGAGAGGGAGGGAGGAGAGGGAGGGAGGAGAGGGGGAGGGAGGGAGGAGAGGGGGAGGGAGAGAGGAGAGGGGGAGGGAGGGAGGGAGGAGAGGGGGAGGGAGGGAGGGAGGAGAGGGGGAGGGAGGAGAGGGGGAGGGAGGGAGGGAGGGAAGAGAGGGGGAGGGAGGGAGGAGAGGGAGGGAGGAGAGGGGGAGGGAGGGAGGAGAGGGAAGAGAGGGAGGGAGGAGAGGGGGAGGGAGGAGAGGGGGAGGGAGGAGAGGGGGAGGGAGGAGAGGGAAGAGAGGGAGGGAGGAGAGGGGGAGGGAGGAGAGGGAAGAGAGGGAGGGAGGAGAGGGGGAGGGAGGAGAGGGAAGAGAGGGAGGGAGGAGAGGGGGAGGGAGGGAGGGAGGAGAGGGGGAGGGAGGGAGGGAAGAGAGGGAGGAGGGAGGAGAGGGGGAGGGAGGGAGGGAGGAGAGGGGGAGGGAGGGAGGAGAGGGGGAGGGAGGGAGGAGAGGGGGAGGGAGGGAGGGAGGGAGGAGAGGGGGAGGGAGGGAGGGAAGAGAGGGAGGAGGGAGGAGAGGGGGAGGGAGGGAGGGAGGAGAGGGGCAGGGAGGGAGGGAGGAGAGGGGCAGGGAGGGAAGAGAGGGAAGAGAGGGAGGAGGGAGGAGAGGGGGAGGGAGGGAGGGATGGAGGAGAGGGGGAGGGAGGGAGGGAGGGAGGAGAGGGGCAGGGAGGGAGGGAAGGAGGAGAGGGGGAGGGAGGGAGGAGAGGGGGAGGGAGGGAGGGAGGGAGGAGAGGGGCAGGGAGGGAGGGAGGGAGGAGAGGGGGAGGGAGGGAGGGAGGGAGGAGAGGGGGAGGGAGGGAGGGTGGAGGGAGGAGAGGGGGAGGGAGGGAGGAGAGGGGGAGGGAGGGAGGGAGGAGAGGGGCAGGGAGGGAAGAGAGGGAAGAGAGGGAGGAGGGAGGAGAGGGGGAGGGAGGGAGGGAGGAGAGGGGAGGGAGGGAAGAGAGGGAGGAGGGAGGAGGGAGGAGAGGGGGAGGGAGGGAGGGAGGAGAGGGGGAGGGAGGGAGGGAGGAGAGGGGGAGGGAGGGAGGGAGGAGAGGGGGAGGGAGGGAGGGAGGAGAGGAGGAGGGAGGGAGGAGAGGGGGAGGGAGGGAGGGAGGAGAGGGAGGGAGGTGAGGGGGAGGGAGGGAGGGAGGGAGGAGAGGGGGAGGGAGGGAGAAGAGGGAGGAGAAGAGGGAGGAGAAGAGGGAGGAGAAGAGGGAGGAGAAGAGGGAGGAGAAGAGGGAGGAGAAGAGGGAGGAGAAGAGGGAGGAGAAGAGGGAGGAGAAGAGGGAGGAGAAGAGGGAGGAGAAGAGGGAGGAGAAGAGGGAGGAGAAGAGGGAGATCTGTTAACTTATTTGGGCTTTTACAGGAATTTGTCTGGCATTTAACAAATAACAATAAACCATCAACATGAAAATGGTACCAGTTAGACGTTAGATTAGACAGTATAGTACCAGAGAGGAGAGGATAGCTGACATGGTGGGTCCTATACGTTAGATTAGACAGTATAGTACCAGAGAGGAGAGGAGAGCTGACATGGTGGGTCCTATACGTTAGATTAGACAGTATAGTACCAGAGAGGAGAGGAGAGCTGACATGGTGGGTCCTATACGTTAGATTAGACAGTATAGTACCAGAGAGGAGAGGAGAGCTGACATGGTGGGTCCTATACGTTAGATTAGACAGTATAGTACCAGAGAGGAGAGCTGACATGGTGGGTCCTATACGTTAGATTAGACAGTATAGTACCAGAGAGGAGAGCTGACATGGTGGGTCCTATACGTTAGATTAGACAGTATAGTACCAGAGAGGAGAGGATAGCTGACATGGTGGGTCCTATACGTTAGATTAGACAGTATAGTACCAGAGAGGAGAGGATAGCTGACATGGTGGGTCCTATACGTTAGATTAGACAGTATAGTACCAGAGAGGAGAGGATAGCTGACATGGTGGGTCCTAGACGTTAGATTAGACAGTATAGTACCAGAGAGGAGAGCTGACATGGTGGGTCCTATACGTTAGATTAGACAGTATAGTACCAGAGAGGAGAGGATAGCTGACATGGTGGGTCCTATACGTTAGATTAGACAGTATAGTACCAGAGAGGATAGCTGACATGGTGGGTCCTATACGTTAGATTAGACAGTATAGTACCAGAGAGGAGAGGATAGCTGACATGGTGGGTCCTATACGTTAGATTAGACAGTATAGTACCAGAGAGGATAGCTGACATGGTGGGTCCTATACGTTAGATTAGACAGTATAGTACCAGAGAGGAGAGGATAGCTGACATGGTGGGTCCTATACGTTAGATTAGACAGTATAGTACCAGAGAGGATAGCTGACATGGTGGGTCCTATACGTTAGATTAGACAGTATAGTACCAGAGAGGAGAGGATAGCTGACATGGTGGGTCCTATACGTTAGATTAGACAGTATAGTACCAGAGAGGAGAGCTGACATGGTGGGTCCTATACGTTAGATTAGACAGTATAGTACCAGAGAGGAGAGGATAGCTGACATGGTGGGTCCTATACGTTAGATTAGACAGTATAGTACCAGAGAGGAGAGGATAGCTGACATGGTGGGTCCTATACGTTAGATTAGACAGTATAGTACCAGAGAGGAGAGGATAGCTGACATGGTGGGTCCTATACGTTAGATTAGACAGTATAGTACCAGAGAGGAGAGGATAGCTGACATGGTGGGTCCTATACGTTAGATTAGACAGTATAGTACCAGAGAGGATAGCTGACATGGTGGGTCCTATACGTTAGATTAGACAGTATAGTACCAGAGAGGATAGCTGACATGGTGGGTCCTATACGTTAGATTAGACAGTATAGTACCAGAGAGGAGAGGATAGCTGACATGGTGGGTCCTATACGTTAGATTAGACAGTATAGTACCAGAGAGGATAGCTGACATGGTGGGTCCTATACGTTAGATTAGACAGTATAGTACCAGAGAGGAGAGCTGACATGGTGGGTCCTATACGTTAGATTAGACAGTATAGTACCAGAGAGGAGAGCTGACATGGTGGGTCCTATACGTTAGATTAGACAGTATAGTACCAGAGAGGATAGCTGACATGGTGGGTCCTATACGTTAGATTAGACAGTATAGTACCAGAGAGGAGAGGATAGCTGACATGGTGGGTCCTATACGTTAGATTAGACAGTATAGTACCAGAGAGGAGAGGATAGCTGACATGGTGGGTCCTATACGTTAGATTAGACAGTATAGTACCAGAGAGGAGAGCTGACATGGTGGGTCCTATACGTTAGATTAGACAGTATAGTACCAGAGAGGAGAGGATAGCTGACATGGTGGGTCCTATACGTTAGATTAGACAGTATAGTACCAGAGAGGAGAGGATAGCTGACATGGTGGGTCCTATACGTTAGATTAGACAGTATAGTACCAGAGAGGAGAGGATAGCTGACATGGTGGGTCCTATACGTTAGATTAGACAGTATAGTACCAGAGAGGAGAGGATAGCTGACATGGTGGGTCCTATACGTTAGATTAGACAGTATAGTACCAGAGAGGATAGCTGACATGGTGGGTCCTATACGTTAGATTAGACAGTATAGTACCAGAGAGGATAGCTGACATGGTGGGTCCTATACGTTAGATTAGACAGTATAGTACCAGAGAGGAGAGGATAGCTGACATGGTGGGTCCTATACGTTAGATTAGACAGTATAGTACCAGAGAGGATAGCTGACATGGTGGGTCCTATACGTTAGATTAGACAGTATAGTACCAGAGAGGAGAGGATAGCTGACATGGTGGGTCCTATACGTTAGATTAGACAGTATAGTACCAGAGAGGATAGCTGACATGGTGGGTCCTATACGTTAGATTAGACAGTATAGTACCAGAGAGGATAGCTGACATGGTGGGTCCTATACGTTAGATTAGACAGTATAGTACCAGAGAGGATAGCTGACATGGTGGGTCCTATACGTTAGATTAGACAGTATAGTACCAGAGAGGATAGCTGACATGGTGGGTCCTATACGTTAGATTAGACAGTATAGTACCAGAGAGGATAGCTGACATGGTGGGTCCTATACGTTAGATTAGACAGTATAGTACCAGAGAGGAGAGGATAGCTGACATGGTGGGTCCTATACGTTAGATTAGACAGTATAGTACCAGAGAGGAGAGCTGACATGGTGGGTCCTATACGTTAGATTAGACAGTATAGTACCAGAGAGGAGAGGATAGCTGACATGGTGGGTCCTATACGTTAGATTAGACAGTATAGTACCAGAGAGGATAGCTGACATGGTGGGTCCTATACGTTAGATTAGACAGTATAGTACCAGAGAGGATAGCTGACATGGTGGGTCCTATACGTTAGATTAGACAGTATAGTACCAGAGAGGATAGCTGACATGGTGGGTCCTATACGTTAGATTAGACAGTATAGTACCAGAGAGGAGAGCTGACATGGTGGGTCCTATACGTTAGATTAGACAGTATAGTACCAGAGAGGATAGCTGACATGGTGGGTCCTATACGTTAGATTAGACAGTATAGTACCAGAGAGGAGAGGATAGCTGACATGGTGGGTCCTATACGTTAGATTAGACAGTATAGTACCAGAGAGGAGAGGATAGCTGACATGGTGGGTCCTATACGTTAGATTAGACAGTATAGTACCAGAGAGGATAGCTGACATGGTGGGTCCTATACGTTAGATTAGACAGTATAGTACCAGAGAGGAGAGGATAGCTGACATGGTGGGTCCTATACGTTAGATTAGACAGTATAGTACCAGAGAGGAGAGGATAGCTGACATGGTGGGTCCTATACGTTAGATTAGACAGTATAGTACCAGAGAGGAGAGGATAGCTGACATGGTGGGTCCTATACGTTAGATTAGACAGTATAGTACCAGAGAGGAGAGGATAGCTGACATGGTGGGTCCTATACGTTAGATTAGACAGTATAGTACCAGAGAGGAGAGGATAGCTGACATGGTGGGTCCTATACGTTAGATTAGACAGTATAGTACCAGAGAGGATAGCTGACATGGTGGGTCCTATACGTTAGATTAGACAGTATAGTACCAGAGAGGATAGCTGACATGGTGGGTCCTATACGTTAGATTAGACAGTATAGTACCAGAGAGGATAGCTGACATGGTGGGTCCTATACGTTAGATTAGACAGTATAGTACCAGAGAGGAGAGGATAGCTGACATGGTGGGTCCTATACGTTAGATTAGACAGTATAGTACCAGAGAGGAGAGGATAGCTGACATGGTGGGTCCTATACGTTAGATTAGACAGTATAGTACCAGAGAGGAGAGGATAGCTGACATGGTGGGTCCTATACGTTAGATTAGACAGTATAGTACCAGAGAGGATAGCTGACATGGTGGGTCCTATACGTTAGATTAGACAGTATAGTACCAGAGAGGAGAGCTGACATGGTGGGTCCTATACGTTAGATTAGACAGTATAGTACCAGAGAGGAGAGGATAGCTGACATGGTGGGTCCTATACGTTAGATTAGACAGTATAGTACCAGAGAGGAGAGGATAGCTGACATGGTGGGTCCTATACGTTAGATTAGACAGTATAGTACCAGAGAGGATAGCTGACATGGTGGGTCCTATACGTTAGATTAGACAGTATAGTACCAGAGAGGATAGCTGACATGGTGGGTCCTATACGTTAGATTAGACAGTATAGTACCAGAGAGGAGAGGATAGCTGACATGGTGGGTCCTATACGTTAGATTAGACAGTATAGTACCAGAGAGGAGAGGATAGCTGACATGGTGGGTCCTATACGTTAGATTAGACAGTATAGTACCAGAGAGGAGAGGATAGCTGACATGGTGGGTCCTATACGTTAGATTAGACAGTATAGTACCAGAGAGGATAGCTGACATGGTGGGTCCTATACGTTAGATTAGACAGTATAGTACCAGAGAGGATAGCTGACATGGTGGGTCCTATACGTTAGATTAGACAGTATAGTACCAGAGAGGAGAGGATAGCTGACATGGTGGGTCCTATACGTTAGATTAGACAGTATAGTACCAGAGAGGATAGCTGACATGGTGGGTCCTATACGTTAGATTAGACAGTATAGTACCAGAGAGGAGAGCTGACATGGTGGGTCCTATACGTTAGATTAGACAGTATAGTACCAGAGAGGAGAGGATAGCTGACATGGTGGGTCCTATACGTTAGATTAGACAGTATAGTACCAGAGAGGATAGCTGACATGGTGGGTCCTATACGTTAGATTAGACAGTATAGTACCAGAGAGGATAGCTGACATGGTGGGTCCTATACGTTAGATTAGACAGTATAGTACCAGAGAGGAGAGGATAGCTGACATGGTGGGTCCTATACGTTAGATTAGACAGTATAGTACCAGAGAGGAGAGGATAGCTGACATGGTGGGTCCTATACGTTAGATTAGACAGTATAGTACCAGAGAGGATAGCTGACATGGTGGGTCCTATACGTTAGATTAGACAGTATAGTACCAGAGAGGATAGCTGACATGGTGGGTCCTATACGTTAGATTAGACAGTATAGTACCAGAGAGGAGAGGATAGCTGACATGGTGGGTCCTATACGTTAGATTAGACAGTATAGTACCAGAGAGGAGAGGATAGCTGACATGGTGGGTCCTATACGTTAGATTAGACAGTATAGTACCAGAGAGGATAGCTGACATGGTGGGTCCTATACGTTAGATTAGACAGTATAGTACCAGAGAGGATAGCTGACATGGTGGGTCCTATACGTTAGATTAGACAGTATAGTACCAGAGAGGATAGCTGACATGGTGGGTCCTATACGTTAGATTAGACAGTATAGTACCAGAGAGGAGAGGATAGCTGACATGGTGGGTCCTATACGTTAGATTAGACAGTATAGTACCAGAGAGGATAGCTGACATGGTGGGTCCTATACGTTAGATTAGACAGTATAGTACCAGAGAGGATAGCTGACATGGTGGGTCCTATACGTTAGATTAGACAGTATAGTACCAGAGAGGATAGCTGACATGGTGGGTCCTATACGTTAGATTAGACAGTATAGTACCAGAGAGGAGAGGATAGCTGACATGGTGGGTCCTATACGTTAGATTAGACAGTATAGTACCAGAGAGGAGAGGATAGCTGACATGGTGGGTCCTATACGTTAGATTAGACAGTATAGTACCAGAGAGGAGAGGATAGCTGACATGGTGGGTCCTATACGTTAGATTAGACAGTATAGTACCAGAGAGGATAGCTGACATGGTGGGTCCTATACGTTAGATTAGACAGTATAGTACCAGAGAGGAGAGGATAGCTGACATGGTGGGTCCTATACGTTAGATTAGACAGTATAGTACCAGAGAGGAGAGGATAGCTGACATGGTGGGTCCTATACGTTAGATTAGACAGTATAGTACCAGAGAGGATAGCTGACATGGTGGGTCCTATACGTTAGATTAGACAGTATAGTACCAGAGAGGATAGCTGACATGGTGGGTCCTATACGTTAGATTAGACAGTATAGTACCAGAGAGGAGAGGATAGCTGACATGGTGGGTCCTATACGTTAGATTAGACAGTATAGTACCAGAGAGGAGAGGATAGCTGACATGGTGGGTCCTATACGTTAGATTAGACAGTATAGTACCAGAGAGGAGAGGATAGCTGACATGGTGGGTCCTATACGTTAGATTAGACAGTATAGTACCAGAGAGGATAGCTGACATGGTGGGTCCTATACGTTAGATTAGACAGTATAGTACCAGAGAGGAGAGGATAGCTGACATGGTGGGTCCTATACGTTAGATTAGACAGTATAGTACCAGAGAGGATAGCTGACATGGTGGGTCCTATACGTTAGATTAGACAGTATAGTACCAGAGAGGAGAGGATAGCTGACATGGTGGGTCCTATACGTTAGATTAGACAGTATAGTACCAGAGAGGATAGCTGACATGGTGGGTCCTATACGTTAGATTAGACAGTATAGTACCAGAGAGGAGAGGATAGCTGACATGGTGGGTCCTATACGTTAGATTAGACAGTATAGTACCAGAGAGGAGAGGATAGCTGACATGGTGGGTCCTATACGTTAGATTAGACAGTATAGTACCAGAGAGGATAGCTGACATGGTGGGTCCTATACGTTAGATTAGACAGTATAGTACCAGAGAGGAGAGGATAGCTGACATGGTGGGTCCTATACGTTAGATTAGACAGTATAGTACCAGAGAGGATAGCTGACATGGTGGGTCCTATACGTTAGATTAGACAGTATAGTACCAGAGAGGATAGCTGACATGGTGGGTCCTATACGTTAGATTAGACAGTATAGTACCAGAGAGGATAGCTGACATGGTGGGTCCTATACGTTAGATTAGACAGTATAGTACCAGAGAGGAGAGGAGAGCTGACATGGTGGGTCCTATACGTTAGATTAGACAGTATAGTACCAGAGAGGAGAGGATAGCTGACATGGTGGGTCCTATACGTTAGATTAGACAGTATAGTACCAGAGAGGAGAGGATAGCTGACATGGTGGGTCCTATACGTTAGATTAGACAGTATAGTACCAGAGAGGATAGCTGACATGGTGGGTCCTATACGTTAGATTAGACAGTATAGTACCAGAGAGGAGAGGATAGCTGACATGGTGGGTCCTATACGTTAGATTAGACAGTATAGTACCAGAGAGGAGAGGATAGCTGACATGGTGGGTCCTATACGTTAGATTAGACAGTATAGTACCAGAGAGGATAGCTGACATGGTGGGTCCTATACGTTAGATTAGACAGTATAGTACCAGAGAGGAGAGGATAGCTGACATGGTGGGTCCTATACGTTAGATTAGACAGTATAGTACCAGAGAGGAGAGGATAGCTGACATGGTGGGTCCTATACGTTAGATTAGACAGTATAGTACCAGAGAGGATAGCTGACATGGTGGGTCCTATACGTTAGATTAGACAGTATAGTACCAGAGAGGATAGCTGACATGGTGGGTCCTATACGTTAGATTAGACAGTATAGTACCAGAGAGGAGAGCTGACATGGTGGGTCCTATACGTTAGATTAGACAGTATAGTACCAGAGAGGATAGCTGACATGGTGGGTCCTATACGTTAGATTAGACAGTATAGTACCAGAGAGGATAGCTGACATGGTGGGTCCTATACGTTAGATTAGACAGTATAGTACCAGAGAGGATAGCTGACATGGTGGGTCCTATACGTTAGATTAGACAGTATAGTACCAGAGAGGAGAGGATAGCTGACATGGTGGGTCCTATACGTTAGATTAGACAGTATAGTACCAGAGAGGATAGCTGACATGGTGGGTCCTATACGTTAGATTAGACAGTATAGTACCAGAGAGGAGAGGATAGCTGACATGGTGGGTCCTATACGTTAGATTAGACAGTATAGTACCAGAGAGGAGAGGATAGCTGACATGGTGGGTCCTATACGTTAGATTAGACAGTATAGTACCAGAGAGGAGAGGATAGCTGACATGGTGGGTCCTATACGTTAGATTAGACAGTATAGTACCAGAGAGGAGAGGATAGCTGACATGGTGGGTCCTATACGTTAGATTAGACAGTATAGTACCAGAGAGGATAGCTGACATGGTGGGTCCTAGACGTTAGATTAGACAGTATAGTACCAGAGAGGAGAGGAGAGCTGACATGGTGGGTCCTATACGTTAGATTAGACAGTATAGTACCAGAGAGGAGAGGAGAGCTGACATGGTGGGTCCTATACGTTAGATTAGACAGTATAGTACCAGAGAGGATAGCTGACATGGTGGGTCCTATACGTTAGATTAGACAGTATAGTACCAGAGAGGAGAGGAGAGCTGACATGGTGGGTCCTATACGTTAGATTAGACAGTATAGTACCAGAGAGGAGAGGAGAGCTGACATGGTGGGTCCTATACGTTAGATTAGACAGTATAGTACCAGAGAGGAGAGGATAGCTGACATGATGGGTCCTATACGTTAGATTAGACAGTATAGTACCAGAGAGGATAGCTGACATGGTGGGTCCTATACGTTAGATTAGACAGTATAGTACCAGAGAGGATAGCTGACATGGTGGGTCCTATACGTTAGATTAGACAGTATAGTACCAGAGAGGAGAGGATAGCTGACATGGTGGGTCCTATACGTTAGATTAGACAGTATAGTACCAGAGAGGAGAGCTGACATGGTGGGTCCTATACGTTAGATTAGACAGTATAGTACCAGAGAGGATAGCTGACATGGTGGGTCCTATACGTTAGATTAGACAGTATAGTACCAGAGAGGAGAGGATAGCTGACATGGTGGGTCCTATACGTTAGATTAGACAGTATAGTACCAGAGAGGAGAGGAGAGCTGACATGGTGGGTCCTATACGTTAGATTAGACAGTATAGTACCAGAGAGGATAGCTGACATGGTGGGTCCTATACGTTAGATTAGACAGTATAGTACCAGAGAGGAGAGGAGAGCTGACATGGTGGGTCCTATACGTTAGATTAGACAGTATAGTACCAGAGAGGATAGCTGACATGGTGGGTCCTATACGTTAGATTAGACAGTATAGTACCAGAGAGGAGAGGATAGCTGACATGGTGGGTCCTATACGTTAGATTAGACAGTATAGTACCAGAGAGGATAGCTGACATGGTGGGTCCTATACGTTAGATTAGACAGTATAGTACCAGAGAGGAGAGGATAGCTGACATGGTGGGTCCTATACGTTAGATTAGACAGTATAGTACCAGAGAGGAGAGGAGAGCTGACATGGTGGGTCCTATACGTTAGATTAGACAGTATAGTACCAGAGAGGAGAGGATAGCTGACATGGTGGGTCCTATACGTTAGATTAGACAGTATAGTACCAGAGAGGATAGCTGACATGGTGGGTCCTATACGTTAGATTAGACAGTATAGTACCAGAGAGGATAGCTGACATGGTGGGTCCTATACGTTAGATTAGACAGTATAGTACCAGAGAGGAGAGGATAGCTGACATGGTGGGTCCGATCCTGGTCTTGATGTTCATCTGTTTCAGCAGCTCAGCACACATGGTCAGACAGCGCAGTAGAGTCTCTGGGTCCGTCTGACAGAGAGAAACACAGCGGTTACACACGGAGACAAGAACGCAGGGGGTCTCTACCTTCTCCGTGCGTCTCCTTGTCCTCCTGCTGTGTGTCTGTGGTGTGTGTACCTTCTCCGTGTCTCTGTCTCCTTGTCCTCCTGCTGTGTGTCTGTGGTGTGTGTGTGTGTGTGTGTGTGTGTCTGTGGTGTGTGTGTGTGTGTGTGTGTGTGTCTGTGGTGTGTGTGTGTGTGTGTGTGTCTGTGGTGTGTGTGTGGTGTGTGTGTGTCTGTGGTGTGTGTGTGTGTCTGTGGTGTGTGTACCTTCTCCGTGCGTGTCTCTGTCTCCTTGTCCTCCTGCTGTGTGTCTGTGTTCTCCTCCTGCAGTATGTCGTTCCTCCGGTTCTCCAGGTCAGTTATAGAGTCCTTCAGCTCTGCTGCTCTGTTGAACTCCTGGTTACTGATACACTCCTCTAAGGCCTGTTTAGCCTCTAGGATACCAACTTTCACCTCCGCTAGCTGGAAGGAGAGAGGAGACAGAGGAGAGAGAGGAGAGAGAGGAGAGAGAGGAGAGAGAGGAGAGAGAGGAGAGAGAGGAGAGAGAGGAGAGAGAGGAGAGAGAGGAGAGAGAGGAGAGAGAGAGGAGAGAGAGAGGAGAGAGGAGAGAGAGGAGAGAGAGGAGAGAGAGGAGAGGAGAGAGAGGAGAGAGAGAGGAGAGAAAGAGGAGAGAGAGGAGAGAGAGGAGAGGAGAGAGAGAGAGAGAGAGGAGAGAGAGAGAGAGAGAGAGAGAGGAGAGAGAGAGGAGAGAGAGAGAGAGAGGAGAGAGAGACAGAGACAGAGAGGAGAGAGAGAGAGAGAGGAGAGAGAGAGACAGAGACAGAGACAGAGACAGAGAGGAGAGAGAGAGGAGAGAGACAGAGACAGAGAGAGAGACAGAGACAGAGAGGAGAGAGAGAGAGACAGAGGAGAGGAGAGAGAGGAGAGAGAGAGAGAGAGAGAGGAGAGAGAGACAGAGGAGAGGAGAGAGAGACAGAGGAGAGGAGAGAGAGAGGAGAGAGAGAGAGAGATAGGTTACAGACAGTAAAGAGCTTCTGGACATCGGAACAGCGACCACTAACCTCCACTTGGACGAGGACTTATACTTCAATGAGTAGGAGACAAAATATATTTCGGATTATCACGGACCAGGTCCAAATCCCCGATACTCAAATTAGGACAAGGCGCTATAGTCGCCGGCGTGCGGGATACCCGACGAGACCACGTCGGAGAGTGTATAAAAATCACCTCTAGCCTCCGTTCTATTGGCGAACGTGCAATCACCGGAGAATAAACTGGATGAGCTCCGTTAGTATAGTCTATCAATGGAAATCGGAAGACCTGTAACATCCTGTGTTTCTCCAAGTCTTGGCTGAACAAGAACACGGTAAATATACATCTAGCTGGTTTTCTATACATCGGCAGGATAGAACGGCATCGTCGGTGAAGCTCAGAGGAGTGCGTCTATAATACCAAGTAAGTCATGAGGTTCTGCTCTCCTGAGGTAGAATACCTCATGATAAGCTATAGACCATATTATTTACCAAGAGAGTTTATATCTGCTCTCCGGAGGTAGAATACCTCATGATAAGCTATAGACCATATTATTTACCAAGAGAGTTTTATATCTGCTCTCCGGAGGTAGAATACCTCATGATAAGCTATAGACCATATTATTTACCAAGAGAGTTTTATATCTGCTCTCCTGAGGTAGAATACCTCATGATAAGCTATAGACCATATTATTTACCAAGAGAGTTTATATCTGCTCTCCGGAGGTAGAATACCTCATGATAAGCCATAGACCATATTATTTACCAAGAGAGTTTATATCTGCTCTCCGGAGGTAGAATACCTCATGATAAGCTATAGACCATATTATTTACCAAGAGAGTTTATATCTGCTCTCCGGAGGTAGAATACCTCGTAATAAGCTATAGACCATATTATTTACCAAGAGAGTTTTATATCTGCTCTCCGGAGGTAGATTACCTCATGATAAGCTATAGACCATATTATTTACCAACAGAGTTTATATCTGCTCTCCGGAGGTAGAATACCTCATATGATAAGCTATAGACCATATTATTTACCAAGAGAGTTTTATATCTGCTCTCCGGAGGTAGATTACCTCATGATAAGCTATAGACCATATTATTTACCAACAGAGTTTATATCTGCTCTCCGGAGGTAGAATACCTCATAATAAGCTATAGACCATATTATTTACCAAGAGAGTTTATATCTGCTCTCCTGAGGTAGAATACCTCATGATAAGGATATTCTTTTGTAGAGAGAGGGAGAGGTAAAGGAGAGGGAATAGGAGAGAGGGGGAGAGGATGGAAAGAGGGAGGATTAGATAGAGAAGAGAGAGGGAGAGGATGGAAAGAGGGAGGATTAGAGAGAGAATAAAGGAGAGATACAGCAGAGTGATTACCTTAACTTGTTTCCTGCGGTTCTCGTTCTCATCCAGCGGCTGTCTGACGACTACGATGGGCTCACGCACCTCCGAGATCGCCTCCGCCACCTGGCGCACACACACACACACACACACACACACACAAACACACACACAGGTTAACACTTTCACTACACCTTTATCTATTGTGAGAATGGGTTGAACCTGCAGTGAGTCTGTGGTCGTCAGATATTAGGGAAGTACTCGACTTGGGCAGGACTTTACCGGAGCTAAGAACCGAAACTTATTTTATTTCACCGTTATTTAACCAGGTAAGCTAGTTGAGAACAAGTTCTCATTTACAACTGCGACCTGGCCAAGATAAAGCAAAGCAGTGCGACACAAACAACAACACAGAGTTACACATGGAATAAACAAACGTACAGTCAATAACACAATAGAAAAATCTATATACAGTGTGTGCAAATGAGGTGAGATAAGGGAGGTAAGGCAATAAATAGGCCATAGTGGCGAGGTAATTACAATATAGCAATTAAACACTGGAGTGACAGATGTGCAGAAGATGAATGTGCAAGTAGAGATACTGGGGTGCGAAAGGAGAAAAAAAACAAAAAACAATAATGGGGATGAGGTAGTTGGATGGGCTGTATAGAGATGGGCTGTGTACAGCTGCAATGATCTGTAATCTGACAGCTGATGCTTAAAGTCAGTGAGGGAGACTGGATGGGCTGTATAGAGATGGGCTGTGTACAGCTGTAATGATCTGTAATCTGACAGCTGATGCTTAAAGTCAGTGAGGGAGACTTTAAAATGGTTTTACTGCTACAACTCCTGTTACTCCTATAGAATATCAGCTCAAAGGTATTGTGGAGCTCCGCCCCCTAAATATAAACAGGACCAGCACCCAGAATGAGTACCAGTACCCATTTCAGTCCAAATCAAGCACTGTATTAGGGTCAATAGTTTCTCTGTGGTGTGTGTGTGTGTGTGTGTGTGTGTGTGTGTGTGTGTGTGTGTGTAACCTACGGTCTGAGTGCGTCTGTGATCGTCAGGTATCAAGGTCAGTAGTTTCTCCGTCAGCAGAGAGACCAGAGAGGCAGGAGTCTGAGGTAGGACCAGCATCTCCTGTAACACAGCCACCACACGCTTCCTACACACACACACACACACACACATTAACACTTTCTGTAGCACCATATAAAAACAGAAAGATAAGCCTGATTGACTCCCTGCCGGACTAGATGCACTGTCGTTGAATCAACCAATGGTTGTGTACCTCGTTATCGACTGATACGTTAAATAGATCAGATTTACTAGATCATGTGATGTGGTTAGTTAATAGATCAGATTTACCAGGTCATCTGATATGTTAAATATCTATCCAGGCGTCTGTAATGTGGTCAGGCAGGAACTCAACCACTGATGGCTACATTACCTCCCCCAAGCACCACCCATCACCTCTCTCTCCCATCCCCCCCTCCCCTACCCATAACCCCCCCATCCACCACCCACCCCCTACCCATAAACCCCCCCTCCTCCCCCCATCCCCTCACCTTCCTCCCCCATCCCCTCACCTTCCTCCCTCCTCCCCCCATCCCCCTCATCCCCTCCTCCCATCCCCTCCCCCCTCCTCCCATCCCCTCCTCTCACCTTCCATCCCCTCCTCTCACCTTCCTCCCTCTTCATTGGTATCCAGACAGCCAGTGAGGTGGATGAGTTGTTGAGAGATGAACTCTTTAGTCATTACCTCCCCCCTCACCTCCCTCCTCCCCCCATCCCCTCCTCCCATCCCCTCCTCTCACCTTCCTCCCTCTTCATTGGTATCCAGACAGCCAGTGAGGTGGATGAGTTGTTGAGAGATGAACTCTTTAGTCATTACCTCCCCCCTCACCTCCCTCCTCCCCCCATCCCCTCCCCCCTCCTCCCATCCCCTCCTCTCACCTTCCTCCCTCTTCATTGGTATCCAGACAGCCAGTGAGGTGGATGAGTTGTTGAGAGATGAACTCTTTAGTCATTACCTCCCCCCTCACCTCCCTCCTCCCCCCATCCCCTCCCCCCTCCTCCCATCCCCTCCTCTCACCTTCCTCCCTCTTCATTGGTATCCAGACAGCCAGTGAGGTGGATGAGTTGTTGAGAGATGAACTCTTTAGTCATTACCTCCCCCCTCACCTCCCTCCTCCCCCCATCCCCTCCCCCCTCCTCCCATCCCCTCCTCTCACCTTCCTCCCTCTTCATTGGTATCCAGACAGCCAGTGAGGTGGATGAGTTGTTGAGAGATGAACTCTTTAGTCATTACCTCCCCCCTCACCTCCCTCCTCCCCCCATCCCCTCCTCCCATCCCCTCCCCCCTCCTCCCATCCCCTCCTCTCACCTTCCTCCCTCTTCATTGGTATCCAGACAGCCAGTGAGGTGGATGAGTTGTTGAGAGATGAACTCTTTAGTCATTACCTCCCCCCTCACCTCCCTCCTCCCCCCATCCCCTCCCCCCCTCCTCCCATCCCCTCCTCTCACCTTCCTCCCTCTTCATTGGTATCCAGACAGCCAGTGAGGTGGATGAGTTGTTGAGAGATGAACTCTTTAGTCATTACCTCCCCCCTCACCTCCCTCCTCCCCCCATCCCCTCCCCCCCTCCTCCCATCCCCTCCTCTCACCTTCCTCCCTCTTCATTGGTATCCAGACAGCCAGTGAGGTGGATGACTTGTTGAGAGATGAACTCTTTAGTCATTACCTCCCCATCCCCCTCCCCTACCCCCCCCCCCCCCCCACCCCCTACCCATACCCCCCCCCCCCCCATCCCCTACCCATAACCCCCCCCCACCCCCTACCCATACCCCCCCCCCCCCCATCCCCTACCCATAACCCCCCCCACCCCCTACCCATAACCCCCCCCCCCCCCCTCCCCCCATCACCTCCCCCTCCCCCCTCCTCCCATCCCCTCACCTTCCTCCCTCTTCATTGGTATCCAGACAGCCAGAGAGGTGGATGAGTTGTTGAGAGATAAATTCTTTAGTCATCACCTCCTCCAGCTGAGCAAAGTCTCCTTTCTGCTCTTCAGACAGCACCGGGACACGCTTCACATACCTGGTATTACACAGTAATAAGTTATAACACTTCATATACCTGGTATAACACAGTAATAACAGTTATAACACTTCATATACCTGGTATTACACAGTAATAAGTTAGAACACACTTCATAAACCTGGTATTACACATTAATAACAGTTATAACACTTCATATACCTGGTATAACACAGTAATAAGTTATAACACACTTCATATACCTGGTATTACACATTAATAACAGTTATAACACTTCATATACCTGGTATTACACATTACTAAGTTATAACACACTTCACATACCTGGTATTACACATTACTAAGTTATAACACACTTCATATACCTGGTATTACACAGTAATAATAGTTATACCACTTCATATACCTGGTATAACACAGTAATAACAGTTATAACACACTTCATATACCTGGTATTACACAGTAATAATAGTTATAACACTTCATATACCTGGTATTACACATTAATACGTTATAACGCTTCATATACCTGGTATTACACAGTAATAAGTTATAACACACTTCACATACCTGGTATTACACAGTAATACGTTATAACGCTTCATATACCTGGTATTACACAGTAATAAGTTATAACACACGTCATATACCTGGTATTACACAGTAATACGCTATAACGCTTCACATACCTGGTATTACAGTAATAAGTTATAACACACGTCATATACCTGGTATTACACAGTAATAAGTTAGAACACACTTCATATACCTGGTATTACACATGAATAATAGTTAACACTTCATATACCTGGTATTACAGTAATACTAGTTATAACACACTTCATATACCTGGTATTACACAGTAAAAAGTTATAACACTTCATATACCTGGTATTACACATTAACAATAGTTACAACACACTTCATAAACCTGATATTACACATTACTAGTTATAACACTTCATATACCTGGTATTACACAGTAATAATAGTTATAACACTTCACACTCACTGTCATGCCATGAAATGGGTTGAGGTTAGGGCTCTGTGCAGTTAAGTTCTTCCACACCGATGTCTACAAACCATCTCTGTATGGACCTCGCTTTGTGCACGGGGGCATTGTCATGCTGAAACAGGAAAGGGCCTTCCCCAGACTGTTGCCACCAAGTTGGAAGCACAGAATCATCTAGAATGTCATCGTATGCTGTAGCGTTAAGATTTCCCTTCACTGGAACTAAGGGCCCCGAACCATGAAAAACATCCCCAGACCATTATTCTTCCTCCACCAAACTTTACAGTTGTCACTATGCATTCGGGCAGGTAGCGTTCTCCTGGCATCCGCCAAACCCAGATTTGTCCCAAAAGACTGACAGATGGTGAAGCGTGATTAATCACTCCAGAGAACGTGTTTCCACTGCTCCAGAATCCAACGGTATATGAAGCAGCGAGCTTTACACCACTCCATCCGACGCTTGGCATTGCGCATGGTGATCTTAGGCTTGTGTGCAGCTGCTCGGGCCACGGAAACCCATTTCATGAAGCTCCAAACTAACAGTTCTTGTGCTGACGTTGCTTCCTGAGGCTCTTTGGAACTTGGTTGTAAGTGTTGCAACCGAGGACAGACCATTTGTACACGCTTCAGCACTCAGTGTTCCTGTTCTGCGAGCTTGTGCGGTCTACCACTTAGCGGTTAAGCCGTTGTTGCTCCTAGATGTCTCCACTTCACAATAACAGAACTTACAGTTGAGTGGGGGCAGCTCTAGCAGGGCAGACATTTGACGAAGTGACTTGTTGGAAAAGTGACATCCTATGACAGTGTCACGTTGAAAGTCACTGAGCTCTTCAGTAAGGCCATTCTACTGCCAGTGTTTGTCTGTGGAGATTGCATGGCTGTGTGCTCGATTTTATACATCTGTCAGCAACAGGTGTGGCTGAACTAGCCAAATCCACCAATTTGAAGGGGTGTCCATTTACTACATAGTTAAATATCAGTTATACATTGAGTATACAAAACATACATCAGTTATAACATGTTAACACCACTACACTGCCTTCATAGACCTGTTATAACATGTTAATCATGTAGGTATACATCAGTTATAACATGTTAACACTACTACTCTCTTCATATACCTGTTATAATATATTAAAGTAGGTATACATCAGTTATAACCTGTTATAATATGTTAAAGTAGGTATACATCAGTTATAACATGTTAATACCACTACTAAACTGTCTTCATATACCGGTTATAACATGTTAACACTACACTGTCTTCATATACCAGTTATAACATGTTAAAGTAGGTATACATCAGTTATAACCTGTTATAATATGTTAAAGTAGGTATACATCAGTTATAACATGTTAATACCACTACTAAACTGTCTTCATATACCTGTTATAACATGTTAACACTACACTGTCTTCATATACCAGTTATAACATGTTAAAGTAGGTATACATCAGTTATAACATGGTAACACCACTACACTGCCTTCATATACCTGTTATAACATGTTAAAGTAGGTAAACATCAGTTATAACATGTTAACACTACACTACTACACTACCTTCATATACCAGTTACAACATGTTAAAGTAGGTATACATCAGTTATAACATGGTAACACCACTACACTGCCTTCATATACCAGTTATAACATGTTAAAGTAGGAATACATCAGTTATAACATGTTAACACCACTACACTGTCTTCATATACCAGTTATAACATGTTAAAGTAGGTATACATCAGTTATAACATGTTAAAGTAGGTATACATCAGTTATAACATGTTAATACCACTACTAAACTGTCTTCATATACCCGTTATAACATGTTAAAGTAGGTATACATCAGTTATAACATGTTAAAGTAGGTATACATCAGTTATAACATGTTAAAGTAGGTATACATCAGTTATAACATGTTAACACCACTACACTGTCTTCATATACCAGTTATAACATGTTAAAGTAGGTATACATCAGTTATAACATGTTAAAGTAGGTATACATCAGTTATAACATGTTAAAGTAGGTATACATCAGTTATAACATGTTAACACCACTACACTGTCTTCATATACCAGTTATAACATGTTAAAGTAGGTATACATCAGTTATAACCTGTTAACACTACACTGCCTGGACAAACCTAGTAGTAATGCTTCTCTGGTTTGCAGACAGCACTGGCAGGCCCTTCACATATCTAGAGAGAACAGACGGGAGACAACGGACTGTATTCACAAAGATGCTCAGAGGAGGAGTATCTAGTCCATATCACTAGAATCTAACAGGCCAAAACTGATCCTAGATCAGAACTACTACCCTGAGACAACGGCCTGTCAGAGCCCTGATCCGGTCCATATCACTGGAATCTAACAGGCCAAAACTGATCCTGGATCAGAACTCCTACCCTGAGACAACGGCCTGTCAGAGCCCTGACCCGGTCCATATCACTAGAATCTAACAGGCCAAAACTGATCCTGGATCAGAACTCCTACCCTGAGACAGGGGAGACAACGGCCTGTCAGAGCCCTGACCCGGTCCATATCACTAGAATCTAACAGGCCAAAACTGATCCTAGATCAGAACTCCTACCCTGAGACAGGAGGAGACAACGGGCTGTCAGAGCCCTGACCCGGTCCATATCACTAGAATCTAACAGGCCAAAACTGATCCTAGATCAGAACTACTACCCTGAGACAGGGGCCTGTCAGAGCCCTGACCCGGTCCATATCACTAGAATCTAACAGGCCAAAACTGACGGTACTCTGATCCCACCCGGAGCCTCTTTGTGACCACAGGTCCAGCGGACGGTTGAAACATTGAACACGGTAACAATCTTCCCCTTTTCTCAGAGCTAGTTTGAGTTCTGCTAGTTACAGTCTTCCTCTCCCATCAGTCTGTCCTTAACATCTCTCCAGTCTACCTACATGCCTACCAGTCTAGTTTGAGTTCTGCTAGTTACAGTCTTCCTCTCCCATCAGTCTGTCCTTAACATCTCTCCAGTCTACCTACATGCCTACCAGTCTAGTTTGAGTTCTGCTAGTTACAGTCTTCCTCTCCCATCAGTCTGTCCTTAACATCTCTCCAGTCTACCTACATGCCTACCAGTCTAGTTTGAGTTCTGCTAGTTACAGTCTTCCTCTCCCATCAGTCTGTCCTTAACATCTCTCCAGTCTACCTACATGCCTACCAGTCTAGTTTGAGTTCTGCTAGTTACAGTCTTCCTCTCCCATCAGTCTGTCCTTAACATCTCTCCAGTCTACCTACATGCCTACCAGTCTAGTTTGAGTTCTGCTAGTTACAGTCTTCCTCTCCCATCAGTCTGTCCTTAACATCTCTCCAGTCTACCTACATGCCTACCAGTCTAGTTTGAGTTCTGCTAGTTACAGTCTTCCTCTCCCATCAGTCTGTCCTTAACATCTCTCCAGTCTACCTACATGCCTACCAGTCTAGTTTGAGTTCTGCTAGTTACAGTCTTCCTCTCCCATCAGTCTGTCCTTAACATCTCTCCAGTCTACCTACATGCCTACCAGTCTAGTTTGAGTCCTGCTAGTTACAGTCTTCCTCTCCCATCAGTCTGTCCTTAACATCTCTCCAGTCTACCTACATGCCTACCAGTCTAGTTTGAGTTCTGCTAGTTACAGTCTTCCTCTCCCATCAGTCTGTCCTTAACATCTCTCCAGTCTACCTACATGCCTACCAGTCTAGTTTGAGTTCTGCTAGTTACAGTCTTCCTCTCCCATCAGTCTGTCCTTAACATCTCTCCAGTCTACCTACATGCCTACCAGTCTAGTTTGAGTTCTGCTAGTTACAGTCTTCCTCTCCCATCAGTCTGTCCTTAACATCTCTCCAGTCTACCTACATGCCTACCAGTCTAGTTTGAGTTCTGCTAGTTACAGTCTTCCTCTCCCATCAGTCTGTCCTTAACATCTCTCCAGTCTACCTACATGCCTACCAGTCTAGTTTGAGTTCCGCTAGTTACAGTCTTCCTCTCCCATCAGTCTGTCCTTAACATCTCTCCAGTCTACCTACATGCCTACCAGTCTAGTTTGAGTCCTGCTAGTTACAGTCTTCCTCTCCCATCAGTCTGTCCTTAACATCTCTCCAGTCTACCTACATGCCTACCAGTCTAGTTTGAGTTCTGCTAGTTACAGTCTTCCTCTCCCATCAGTCTGTCCTTAACATCTCTCCAGTCTACCTACATGCCTACCAGTCTAGTTTGAGTTCTGCTAGTTACAGTCTTCCTCTCCCATCAGTCTGTCCTTAACATCTCTCCAGTCTACCTACATGCCTACCAGTCTAGTTTGAGTTCTGCTAGTTACAGTCTTCCTCTCCCATCAGTCTGTCCTTAACATCTCTCCAGTCTACCTACATGCCTACCAGTCTAGTTTGAGTTCTGCTAGTTACAGTCTTCCTCTCCCATCAGTCTGTCCTTAACATCTCTACAGTCTACCTACATGCCTACCAGTCTAGTTTGAGTTCTGCTAGTTACAGTCTTCCTCTCCCATCAGTCTGTCCTTAACATCTCTCCAGTCTACCTACATGCCTACCAGTCTAGTTTGAGTTCTGCTAGTTACAGTCTTCATCTCCCATCAGTCTGTCCTTAACATCTCTCCAGTCTACCTACATGCCTACCAGTCTAGTTTGAGTCCTGCTAGTTACAGTCTTCCTCTCCCATCAGTCTGTCCTTAACATCTCTCCAGTCTACCTACATGCCTACCAGTCTAGTTTGAGTCCTGCTAGTTACAGTCTTTATCTCCCATCAGTCTGTCCTTAACATCTCTCCAGTCTACCTACATGCCTACCAGTCTAGTTTGAGTTCTGCTAGTTACAGTCTTCCTCTCCCATCAGTCTGTCCTTAACATCTCTCCAGTCTACCTACATGCCTACCAGTCTAGTTTGAGTCCTGCTAGTTACAGTCTTCCTCTCCCATCAGTCTGTCCTTAACATCTCTCCAGTCTACCTACATGCCTACCAGTCTAGTTTGAGTTCTGCTAGTTACAGTCTTCATCTCCCATCAGTCTGTCCTTAACATCTCTCCAGTCTACCTACATGCCTACCAGTCTAGTTTGAGTCCTGCTAGTTACAGTCTTCCTCTCCCATCAGTCTGTCCTTAACATCTCTCCAGTCTACCTACATGCCTACCAGTCTAGATATCACTGGGACTAGCCTTAAAATACTGGTCCTATAGACCGACGATAGACTTGAGTCAGTGTTTCCCCAAACCTCTCCTCCAATAAACCCCCCGGGCCTGTCCAAGAATTATGTATTCCACGACTAGCAAAGCTGAGGTAGTCTGGGAAAGGGTTGTGGGGGGGGGGGGGGGGGGGGGTACTGGCTGGAGGAACATCCAGGAGAGGGTTGGGGAAGTTGACATATGTGATGTGTTATATGGGATGTAGTGGTGGTCTTACCCGTAGTCAGGGTGATGTAGTGGTGGTCTTACCCGTAGTCAGGGTGATGTATGGGATGTAGTGGTAGTCTTACCCGTAGTCAGGGTGATGTAGTGGTAGTCTTACCCGTAGTCAGGGTGATGTATGGGATGTAGTGGTAGTCTTACCCGTAGTCAGGGTGATGTAGTGGTAGTCTTACCCGTAGTCAGGGTGATGTATGGGATGTAGTGGTAGTCTTACCCGTAGTCAGGGTGATGTAGTGGTGGTCTTACCCGTAGTCAGGGTGATGAAGTGGTAGTCTTACCCGTAGTCAGGGTGATGTAGTGGTGGTCTTACCCGTAGTCAGGGCGATGTATGGGATGTAGTGGTAGTCTTACCCGTAGTCAGGGTGATGTAGTGGCGGTCTTACCCGTAGTCAGGGTGATGTAGTGGTGGTCTTACCCGTAGTCAGGGTGATGTATGGGATGTAGTGGTAGTCTTACCCGTAGTCAGGGTGATGTATGGGATGTAGTGGTAGTCTTACCCGTAGTCAGGGTGATGTAGTGGTGGTCTTACCCGTAGTCAGGGTGATGTAGTGGTAGTCTTACCCGTAGTCAGGGTGATGTAGTGGTGGTCTTACCCGTAGTCAGGGTGATGTATGGGATGTAGTGGTAGTCTTACCCGTAGTCAGGGTGATGTAGTGGCGGTCTTACCCGTAGTCAGGGTGATGTAGTGGTAGTCTTACCCGTAGTCAGGGTGATGTAGTGGTAGTCTTACCCGTAGTCAGGGTGATGTAGTGGTGGTCTTACCCGTAGTCAGGGTGATGTAGTGGTGGTCTTACCCGTAGTCAGGGTGATGTATGGGATGTAGTGGTAGTCTTACCCGTAGTCAGGGTGATGTAGTGGTAGTCTTACCCGTAGTCAGGGTGATGTATGGGATGTAGTGGCAGTCTTACCCGTAGCCAGGGTGATGTAGTGGCGGTCTTACCCGTAGTCAGGGTGATGTAGTGGCGGTCTTACCCGTAGTCAGGGTGATGTAGTGGCGGTCTTACCCGTAGTCAGGGTGATGTAGTGGCGGTCTTACCCGTAGTCAGGGTGATGTAGTGGCGGTCTTACCCGTAGTCAGGGTGATGTAGTGGCGGTCTTACCCGTAGTCAGGGTGATGTAGTGGCGGTCTTACCCGTAGTCAGGGTGATGTAGTGGCGGTCTTACCCGTAGTCAGGGTGATGTAGAGGCGGTCTTACCCGTAGTCAGGGTGATGTAGAGGCGGTCTTACCCGTAGTCAGGGTGATGTAGTGGCGGTCTTACCCGTAGTCAGGGTGATGTAGTGGCGGTCTTACCCGTAGTCAGGGTGATGTAGTGGCGGTCTTACCCGTAGTCAGGGTGATGTAGTGGCGGTCTTACCCGTAGTCAGGGTGATGTAGTGGCGGTCTTACCCGTAGTCAGGGTGATGTAGTGGCGGTCTTACCCGTAGTCAGGGTGATGTAGTGGCGGTCTTACCCGTAGTCAGGGTGATGTAGTGGCGGTCTTAC